>NC_135232.1:4396666-4696666 GCF_051348905.1 Ranitomeya variabilis | reverse complement strand
ATTCTTGTACATAGGAGCAGTATTATAGTAGTTATATTCTTGCACATAGGGGCAGTATTATAGTAGTTACATTCTTGTACATAGGGGCAGTATTATAGTAGTTATATTCTTGTATATAGGGGCAGTATTATAGTAGTTATATTCTTGTACATAGGAGCAGTATTATAGTAGTTATATTCTTATACATAGGAGCAGTATTATAGTAGTTATATTCTTGTACATAGGAGCAGTATTATAGGAGTTATATTCTTGTACATAGGGGCAGTATTATAGTAGTTATATTCTTGTACATAGGGGCAGTATTATAGTAGTTATATTCTTGCACATAGGAGCAGTATTATAGTAGTTATATTCTTGTACATAGGAGCAGTATTATAGTAGTTATATTCTTGTACATAGGGGCAGTATTATAGTAGTTATATTCTTGTACATAGGAGCAGTATTATAGTAGTTATATTCTTGTACATAGGGGCAGTATTATAGTAGTTATATTCTTGTACATAGGAGCAGTATTATAGTAGTTATATTCTTGTACATAGGGGCAGTATTATAGTAGTTATATTCTTGTACATAGGAGCAGTATTATAGTAGTTATATTCTTGTACACAGGAGCAGTATTATAGTAGTTATATTCTTGTACATAGGGGCAGTATTATAGTAGTTATATTCTTGCACATAGGAGCAGTATTATAGTAGTTATATTCTTGTACATAGGAGCAGTATTATAGTAGTTATATTCCTGTACATAGGAGCAGTATTATAGTAGTTATATTCTTGTACATAGGAGCAGTATTATAGTAGTTATATTCTTGTACATAGGAGCAGTATTATAGTAGTTATATTCCTGTACATAGGAGCAGTATTATAGTAGTTATATTCTTGTACATAGGAGCAGTATTATAGTAGTTATATTCTTGTACATAGGAGCAGTATTATAGTAGTTATATTCCTGTACATAGGAGCAGTATTATAGTAGTTATATTCTTGTACATAGGAGCAGTATTATAGTAGTTATATTCTTGTACATAGGGGCAGTATTATAGTAGTTATATTCTTGTACATAGGAGCAGTATTATAGTAGTTATATTCTTGTACATAGGGGCAGTATTATAGTAGTTATATTCTTGTACATAGGAGCAGTATTATAGTAGTTATATTCTTGTACACAGGAGCAGTATTATAGTAGTTATATTCTTGTACATAGGGGCAGTATTATAGTAGTTATATTCTTGCACATAGGAGCAGTATTATAGTAGTTATATTCTTGTACATAGGAGCAGTATTATAGTAGTTATATTCCTGTATATAGGGGGCAGTATTATAGTAGTTATATTCTTTTACATAGGAGCAGTATTATAGTAGTTATATTCTTGTACATAGGGGCAGTATTATAGGAGTTACTGTATATTCTTGTACTTAGGGGCAGTATTATAGCTGTTAAAGATCATGGATTTCCATTTTTAATGACTTTATGGCTTTTTGAGGTCATAGATTTGTCACAGACGCTGTGACTGTTGTTGCCATCTGACCAGCTGTCTTCTGTCTTTATCGTTTCTGCTTGTCTCTTCTTGACCTGTCTCTTAGTGGCTGCTGTCTCGCGGTCCTGGCGCCTGATCTAACTGTGTCTTGTGCTGTTTTTTCAGGGCAATGTAGTCGCCATTAAACATGTGAATAAGAAGCGCATCGAGCTGACCAGACAGGTCCTGTTCGAGTTGAAACATGTAAGTATGAGGACATTGTGAGCTCTTCAGACTCCATGTAACCATGTAGTGTATGGACGTCAACCTTCAGGGTACAGCCCCCTTGTGAAGAATCACAGGATTTCAGACCCCTAAGTTAATATATAAGTGTGAAGCCCCTTTAATGCTGATCACACTCGCACTTTGCTGTTAGAATTTCATTGGGACATTAGTGAGAAATCCGTCCTTGAAGTTGTATGCTCCAGTTTATCGGGGTGCGCGTCACTCCTCAGCTCTGCTGCACTTCTCCACCTCCGTGCCCGATCAATGGCCACTTCCACATCATCTTCAGGAGATCACTGCGCCGGAGCCCCCTTTTGGTGATATGATGATCAGCATTAAAGGGGCTTTACACTCTTACCTTTAGTTAAGGGTCAAGTATGCAGGACTTCACAGAAGTCTCCATCTAGAGATCTGCTCTTAATAACGGTTTGCTACACATGGAGCCAATTCACAAAGCTGGCAGACAGTGGCGAGCCACACATCAGGGGCCCGCGAACCACAGGTTGGGGACCCCTCATCTTGCCATAGGACAGCCATTGCTGACTGGATTCCTGTGTGGATAGGAGAATGTGCAGCGCTGTGCAGAAGTTTTAGGCAGTGGAGGAATAAATGCTGAAGTCAGAAGCTTTCAGTAACAGATGGTGTGATATGTCATGTGGGTATCATTTTGTGTATATTTATATTTTACTGATTTTCATAGTGTTCTCTTGTTGCCCTGTATCATTCTGTGTATTCCCCATATTGTCTAGAGTCTCAATTACCTTCCAAAAGGCTGATAATTGGATTAGCTCACTGACTGTCTGCAGCCTGACTGTATCTATGCCTCTTGATGACCCCCTGTAGTGCCTTAATCCCCGAGGCACCTTTCTCAGGTCTGGGAGGCCTGAAAACCACCCCAACCTGTCTGACTACCCCTGGACATAAGGAGTGGGCTGGGGAGGACAGGAGCTGGGAAGTCAGTTCCTGTGTGGTGAGGATGGTGTGAACACAGCACGTCAGAGAGAAAGGGAAGCATATGGATTTTTTTTATAATCTGTATGCTGAATTATTGGACTCTCATCTCCTTGGATATTTTATCCTGTTACTGAACTGCATTCGTGTTCTGGACTAGTGTATCCTCAGTGTGGTGGATTGTTTATGGACCTTTTAGTTTTGCCTATAATAAAGGTCTTGGGACTGTTCACACTTCCCTCGCTCTGTTGATTGTGTGGTATCGGAGAAGGACCCTGTGGCAACTGGTGGCAGCAGTGGGATCAACATAATTTAACCCAATGGAGAACCATCCACAGAGTGAATACAGAAATTGGACTGTATCCAGTTTACAGGAGAGAGCCAGAGACCTGGGCCTGAACTACCAGGGACTGGCTAAAGAAGCCTTAATTGACCTACTGGTGGGTGCTAGCCCGGCCACCTCCTCCCAGATATCTGAAGGACAAGCACTGGAGACAGGGAACCCCACCCCAAAAAGCCAGTGGTTGGGGAGTACGAAGAAGAGATGGTGGTTCTGGGCCCAGGCGTCTCTCAGGAGTACAAGGAGGAGGCTGCCCGTCAGGCACAGCGGACACAAGAAGCAATGGAGCTCGAAAGAGGGAGTAACGCAATGTGGAATGTAAACCCAACTATCCGGGAGCCTGTTTGGATCACCCGGACAGAGTTTAAGCCATTTGATGAGGCTTCCGGAGATGTGGAGGGGTTCTTCAAGGACTTTGAGCAGCAGTGTGCTGTGATGGAGTTACCCCACTCTGGCTGGATGCGTTTGTTAGTGGGACTCCTGAACGGTAGCCTGGTTGAGGCTTACTGAACCATTGACGCACAGCGGAATCGGGATTATAACATTGTAAAGCGAACTATCCTGGATTACCATGCTATCACCTCAGATTCATATAGGCCAAGTTCCGAGACCTCCCATGGTCTACGGGGGGATGGTTTAGGATGTATGCACATAAGATGTCCCAGGCATGTCGGAGATGGCTGGAACCAGAAAACGCCTTTACTGTGGAAGATGTTATACAGGCGTTCCTTATAGAAACATTTCTTGCCAAGTGCCCCACAGAGGTATGGGAATGGGTCCGGGAGCGCACCCTGTGTACCGTGGATAGAGCTGCAGCCCTGGCTATCCGACCACAATGGAGGAGGCTTCTGGACAATGAACCACGGCCTTCTCCCGCTCCCTGTCCCCCTCCGATTATATCTGCCCTTGCACCTAGTCGCAAGCCGATGACACTCACGCCTCACAATCCTGGGCCCCAACAGTTCCGACCATGACCTGGGGTATCACAGAGAGGAGATGTTATGGGTGTGGGCAACCTGGACATTTGCAGTCTGGCTGTCCCTCAATGATTCGGAGGGAGCCCCACGCAGCCCCACCTCATCCAGTGCATCTTGTGCACTCTTATCCCGCCTGAGGAAGAGCTACCACCACCCCCACCAGAGTGGACCACCGACCGCGGCACCATAGATACCCCTCCTGGAATGTATAGACTCCGGCCTTTGTCCTTTAGCTACCTAGAACAACGGCAACGCCACCTGCAGGATGTGTTAATTGATGGATACAAAGTGTCAGAATTTAGAGACACGGGGCATTCCTGACGATCGCTGACCCCCGTGTGGTTCGACCCGAGGCAATTCACCAGGGTCTGGGAATTCCCATTGTCCTGGCAGGGGGTGCCCACAAATATATACAGCGAGCTTCTGTGCATTTGGATTATGGTTGTGGAGAAAAACTGTGTTGGATTGGAGTTATGGGAGGACTTACTGCAGATATCCTCCTTGGGAATGACATTGGGGAGTTACAAAGTCATTTTGTGGGAGCAGTCACCCGACTACAGGCCCTTCAAGCACTACGTCATCCGGACCACACCGGGGAGCAACCACCACAAACCGCATCAGAGTTGGTAAGCAATACGTTCGCTGCTACTACATTGGGAGAGTCTTGGGATAGAGAGGAGTTTAGGAGAAAAATAGAGGGTGACACTACCTTAGCAGCCCTTAGGCTAAGGGCAGAAACTGGGCACATGGGAGATAATGGGGATAGCTTCACTCTAGAAAACAGACTGTATTATCGTGTAACAAAGGTCAGTGACAGGGGCAACCCTGACGCAACGACCGGGCAACTCATTGTCCCTCAGAAGTACAGGGCACAGCTACTCCAACTGGCCCATGACATCCCCTTGGTTGGGCATCAAGGGAGGAAAAAGACGGAAAAGAGACTCACCCAAAGTTTTTACTGGCCTGGCATCTCGCAGTCGGTAGCTCATTATTGCCGCACCTGTGATATGTGCGAGCGAATGCGGCATCCAGGAGCTCGATATAAGGTACCCCTGCAATCCCTGCCCATAATTGAAGAACCATTTCAACGTGTAGCTGTCGACATCATAGCTCCTCTGGCCCACCCCAGCTGGTCGGGGAAAAAATGTATTCTAACAGTGGTGGACTATGCCACTCGGTATCCAGAAGCTGTGGCCCTGTCCCGAATTACAGCAGTAAAGATAGCCGAGGCCCTTGTTACCATCTTTACCCGGGTAGGGTTTCCTAGTGAAATATTATCGGATCAAGGCACTCAGTTCATGTCAGATCTGGTCCAGTCCCTATGGCATACCTGTGGTGTTCGAGCTATTCGCACCACCCCATACCACCCGCAGACCAAAGGACTATGTGAACACTATAATTGAACCCTAAATAATATGCTGAGGGCTTTTGTTGATTTTGAAAAAGACTGGGAAAAATACCTGCCACATCTCCTCTTGGCCTATCAGGAGGTTCGCCAAGAGTCCACAGGGTTCTCTCCCTTCGAACTATTGTTTAGCCGGAAGGTCCGTGGGCCTCTCACTCTTCTGAAAGAACACTTGGAGGGAGATATCTCAGACACCAGAATGCCCATCATTCCCTATGTTCTAGAGTTCAGAGACCGTCTCGCCCAGCTAGCTACCTTGGCTAAAGAACATCAGCGAATGGCCCAGTCCAGACAAAAAACCTGGTATGACCGTAATGCCAGGACCCGGGAATTTATGGAAGGACAACAAGTGCTCATGATTACTGCTTCCCCTTCCAACAAGCTTCAAGCAGTGTGGGAAGGCCCTTATCAGGTTGTCAAGAAAATTAATGACACTAACTACGTTATTGCCCTGGACTCTAGTTGTCGACGACAGAAAACCGTCCACATTAACATGCTGAAAGACTACCACGACCGATCTCTGCCTGTTCTAGCCGTCTGCCACCCCCTAGTGATACTGCCACCGACAAGTATCTCCCCGATCTTCTCCAGGTCGCCCAAGCATGAGGATCACTGGAACAAGTGCCCCTAGGCTCCCATTTATCGGATATACAAAAGGACGATATTTTCGCCGTACTAAGGCCGAGGGCTGCTGCTTTCTCCTCTCAGCCGGGGAAGACTACTCTCACCAGTCACCATGTGGAAACCCCCGGACAACGCCCCATCCAGCAGGCTGCCTACCGGGTTTCAGAGGCTGTTCAAGGCATGATAAAGAACGAACTGGAGGAGATGAAACGACTGGGAGTTGTTCAGCCATCTCACAGTTCTTGGGCCTCTCCTGTCGTCCTGGTCCCCAAGAAGGATGGTACAACACGATTCTGCGTTGATTACAGACGATTAAATGATGCCACCAAGAGTGATGCTTACCCCATGCCCAGGATTGATGATCTATTGGATTGTCTGGCCAGTGCCCAATTTGTGACCACGTTAGACTTGAGCAAGGGGTACTGGCAGATGCCCCTAATGGAGGACGCTCGGGAGCGCTCGGCCTCCATTACTGCCTTTGGGCTTTTTGAGTTCCTGGGAATGCCCTTTGGGATGAAAAATGCCCCCGCTACTTTCCAGAGACTGGTAGATCGACTGTTACAACAATGTCAGGACTTTGCCTGTGCTTACTTGGCATTTAAATGGCGCTTCCGGCAATCGTGCCGGAAATACGCACACCTGTGACCTGTGTCACATGATCGCGGGTCACCGGTGTGTCGGCTTGACAACCAGAGGTGTCCTAGAGACCTCTATGGTTATAAGTGCCGGATTGCTCTGAGCGCCACTCAGTGGTTGGCGCTCATAGCAAGTGAGCAATTCTGCTACATAGAGGCGATCTGAGCATCGCCTCTGTGTAGCAGAGCCGATCGGGTTGTGGCAGTTTCTAGTCTTCCATGGAGGCTATTGAAGCATGGCAAAAGTTAAAAAAAAAAATGTTTTTAAAAATATAAAATAGTAAAAAATATCTAAAAGTTCAAATCACCCCTCTTTCACCCCATTCAAAATAAAACAAAAAAATAAAAATAAAATCACACCTACACATATTTGGTATCGCCGCGTTCAGAATCGCCCGATCTATCAATAAAAAAAGGATTAACCTGATCATTAAATGGCGTAGCGAGAAAAAGTCAAAACACCAAAATTACGTTTTTTTTGGTCACCACAACATTGCATTAAAATGCAATAAAAGGCGATGAAAAGAACGTATCTGCACCAAAATGGTATCATTAAAAACGTCAGCTCGGCACGCAAAAAATAAGCTGTCACCGGACCCCAGATCATGAAAAATGGAGACGCTACAGGTATCGCAAAATGGCGCAATTTTTATTTATTTTTTTACCAAAGTTTGGAATTTTTATCACCATTTAGATAAAGAACCTAGACATGTTAGGTGTCTGTGAACTCGTAATGACCTGGAGAATCATAATGGCAGCTCAGATTTAGCATTTAGTGAACCTAGCAAAAAAGCCAAACAAGTGTGGGATTGCACTATTTTTGTAATTTCACCGCACTTGGAATTTTTTTTCCCATTTTCTGGTACATGACCAATGGTGTCGTTCAAAACTCCAACTTGTCCTGCAAAAAACAAGCCCTCACATGGCCATATTGACGGAAAAATAATAATGTTATTGCTCTGAGAAAAAGGGGAGCAAAAAACGAAAACGCAAAAACGAAAAACGCTTCGGGGTTAAGGGGTAAAATAAATTTCAGTAACGTGTTCAATATTTTACCCCTGTAATTCATTATTACACATCATTTATGGACAACTATGGGGATTTCTGTCATGTGTGGATTGAATGAGTTGTTACCGACATCTGGGGAGAATTTCATGTCATTAGCACCTTTAGAAAATTGGTGATGAGAAGAATAGTTATTTCACTCACTCTGTCTGTCATCTATCTATCATCTATCTATTATCTGTCTATTATCTATCTATTATCAATCTATCTATTATCTGTCATCTATCATCTATCTATCTATTATCTATCTATATCTACCATCTATCTATTATCAATCTATCTATTATCTGTCATCTATCTATTATCTGTCTATTATCTATTATCTGTCATCTATTATCAATCTATCTATTATCTATCTATATCTACCATCTATCTAATCTATCTATTATCTGTCATCTATCTATTATCTGTCATCTATCTATTATCTATTTATCTATTATCTGTCATCTATCTATTATCTGTCATCTATCTATTATCTATCTATATCTATTATCTATCTACCATCTATCTATTATCTATTTATCTATTATCCATCTATCTATCTATTGTCTATTTATCTATTATCTATCTATCTACCTATCTATCTATCTATCGTACACATGCAGACCGTCCATTATACACATTGTTATCCGGCATCGCCCGTCCTCAGCAGGGCTCATTATCTATCTATTATCTATCTATCTATCTATCTATCTATCTATCTATCTATCTATCTATCTACCTATCTATCTATCTCCTATCTATCTATCTATCTATCTATCTATCTATCTATCTATCTATCTATCGTACACATGCAGACCGTCCATTATACACATTGTTATCCGGCATCGCCCGTCCTCGGCAGGGTTCATTATCTATCTATTGTCTGTCTATCTATCTATCTATCTATCTATCTCCTATCTATCTATCTATCTATCTATCTACCTATCTATCTATCGTACACATGCAGACCGTCCATTATACACATTGTTATCCGGCATCGCCCGTCCTCGGCAGGGCTCATTATTATCTGTTTTCTTCTTCTCTACAGATGAGGGATGTTCAGTTCAATCATCTGACCCGGTTCCTCGGTGCCTGCATCGATGCTCCTAACATCTGCATTGTGACCGAGTATTGCCCCCGGGGCAGTTTGCAGGTATTCTTTGTGTAGCGAGGTCACAGCTTTCCATGTAATTATAAGAAGGATGACATATAGGAAGCAGAGGAGTGAGGAGCCATGGGGCAGATAAGACGGTGGAAGACCTGAAACGGGCAGATGACATCACCACAACAGACAGAGGTCCTGTAGAATGACTCCGCCAGGAACACAGACAAAAAGTTGATCTTATACACACGTGGTCAAAATTGTTCGTTCCCCTCGTTTAATGACAGAAAACCCACAATGGTCACAGAAATAACTTGAATCTGACAAAAGTAATAATAAATAAAAGATCTATGAAAAGGAAAGTCAGACATTGCTTTTCAACCATGAGTCCACAGAATTTTTTCAAAAAATAAAGCTCATGAAATCGGCCTGGACATAAATGATGGTACCCCTGAAAATAATTTGACAAAGGGGACCTGTTAGATCACTTTGTGTCCACTAACTATCATCACAGGGGTCTACAATCCTGGAATTAGTGAGTGGCTGGTATATAGGGCTACAGATCCTCACTGTGCTGTTTGGTGACATGGTGGTATCAGTATCACACTCAACATGGACCAGAGGAAGCGAAGGAAAGAGTCGTCTCAGGAGATCACATAGAATATGATAGACAGACATGTTACAGGTAAAAGTTATAAGACATCTCCAAGTTCCTGTGACTACAGCTGCACATATTATTCAGAAATGTAAGATCCATGGGACTGTAACCAACCTCCCTGGACGTGGCCGCAGGAGGAACATTGGTGACAAATCAAAGAGACGGATAATACGAATGGTAACAAAAGAGCCAGAAAAACTTCTAAACAGATTAATGGTGAACTTCAAGCTCAAGGACCATCAGTGTCAGATCGCATCATCCATCATTGTATGAGCCAAAGTGGACTTCATGGGAGACGCCAAGGAGGACACCATTGTTGGAAAAGAAAATCATAAAAAACCCAGACTGGAATTTGTCAATCTACATGTTGACAAGCCACAAAGCTTCTGGAAGAATGTCCTATGGACAGATGAGACAAAAATGGAACTTTTTGGCAAGGTACATCAGCTCTATGTTCACAGACGGAAAAATGAAGACTATCAAGAAAAGAACACTGTCCCTACTGTGAAACATGGAAGAGGCTCTGTTATGTTCTGGGGCTGCTTTGCTGCATCTGGCACAGGGTGTCTAGAATCTGCAGGGTACAATGAAATCTCAAGACTATCAAGGGATTGTAGAAAGAAATGTGCTGCCCAGTGTCAGAAAGTTTGGTCTCAGTTGCAGGTCATGGGTCTTGCAACAGGTTAATGACCCAAAACACACAGCTAAAAACACCCACAAATGGCTAAGAGGAAACATTGGACTATTCTGAAGTGGCCTTCTATGAGCCCTGACCTAAATCCTATTGAGCATCTTTGGAAAGAACTGAAACATGCCGTCTGGAAAAGGCAACCTTCATACACGAGAGAACTGGAGCAGTTTGCTCTTGAGGAGTGGGCAAAAATACCTGTCGGGAGGTGCAGAAATCTCATTGACAGTTACAGGAATCATTTGATTGCAGTGATTGCCTCAAAAGGTTGGGCAACAAAATAAACTGCACAAAAAAATAAAGAGACCACTAAAATCCCACATCCTAGATATCACTGAATGAAATATTCCAGTTGTAAATCTTTATTCATTACATAGTGGAATGTGTTGAGAACAATAAAACCTAAAAATGATCAACGTAAATCACAACTAATATCCCACGGAGGTCTGGAGATGGAATGATGCTCAAAATCAAAGTGGAAAATGAAGTTACAGGCTGATCCAACTTCAGTGGAAATGCCTCAAGACAAGGAAATGATGCTCAGTAGTGTGTATGGCCTCCACGTGCCTGTATGACCTCCCTACAATGCCTGGGCATGCTCCTGATGAGGTGGCGGATGGTCTCCTGAGGGATCTCCTCCCAGACCTGGACTAAAGCATCCGCCAACTCCTGAACAGTCTCTGGTGCAACGTGACATTGGTGGATGGTGCGAGACATGATGTCCCAGATGTGTTCAATCGGAATCAGGTCTGGAGAATGGGCGGGCCAGTTCATAGGTTCAATGCCTTCATCTTGCAGGAACTGCTGACACACTCCAGCCACATGAGGTCTGGCATTGTCCTGCATTAGGAGGAACCCAGGGCCAATCGCACCAGCATATGGTCTCACAAGGGGTCTGAGGATCTCATCTCGGTACTTAATGGCAGTCAGGCTACCTCTGGCAAGCACATGGAGGGCTGTGCAGCCCTCCAAAGAAATGCCACCCCACACCATTACTGACTAGTGATGAGCGAGTGTACTCGTTGCTCGGGTGACCTCCGAGTATTTATGACTGCTCGGAGATTGTTTTCATCACGGCAGCTGAATGATTTACAGCTAGTAGCCAGGCTGAGTACATGTGGGGGTTGCCCGGTTGCTAGGGAATCCCCAAATGTAATCAGGCAGGCTAGTAGCTGTAAATCATTCAGCTGCCTCGATGAAAACCTAATCTCCGAGCAGTTATAAATACTCGGAGGTCACCCGAGCGTGCTCAGGAAAACCAGAGCAACGAGTACACTCGCTCATCACTATTACTGACCCACTGCCAAACCGGTCATGCTGAAGGCTGTTTCAGACAGCAGATCGCTCTCCACGGCGTCTCCAGAACCTGTCACGTCTTTCACATGTGCTCAGTGTGAACCTGCTTTCATCTGTGAAGAGCACAGGGCACCAATGTTGAATTTGCCAATCCTGGTATTCTGTGGCAAATGCCAAGCGTCCTGCATGGAGTCGGTTTCTAACCATTTGTGCAGACACATATACATTTGTGGCCTGCTGGAGGTCATTTTGCAGGGCTCTGGCAGTGCTCCTCCTATTCCTCCTTGCACAAAGGTGGAGTTAGCGGTCCTGCTGCTGGGTTGATGCCCTCCTACAGCCCCCTCCATGTCTCCTGGTGTACTGGCCTGTCTCCTGGTATCTCCTCCAGCCTCTGGACACTACGCTGACAGACACAACAAACCTTCTTGCCACAGCTCGCATTGATGTGCCATCCTGGATGAGCTGCACTACCTGAGCCACTTGTGTGGGTTGTAGAGTCCGTCTCATGCTACCACGAGTGTGAAAGCACAACCAACATTCAAAATTGACCAAAACATCAGCCAGAAAGCATTGGTACCGAGATGTGGTCTGTGGTCTCCACCTGCAGAACCACTCCTTTATTGAGGGTGTTTTGATAATTGCCAATAATTTCCATCTATTGTCTGTTCCATTTGCACAACAGCAGGTGAAATTGATTGTCAGTCAGTGTTGCTTCCTAAGTGGACAGTTTGATTTCACAGAAGTTTGATTTACTTGGAGTTATATTCTACTGTTTAAGTGTTCCCTTTATTTTTTTGAGATGTGTATTAAGTTAAGGGTACCATCATTTCTGTCCAGGCCTATTTCATGAGTTTTTTTTTTTTAATTCTGTGGAAGCATGTTTGAAAAGCAATGTCTGACTTTCTTTTTTGTAGATCTATTATTTATTATTATTTTTGTCAGATTGAAGTTATTTATGTGACCATTGTTGGTTTTTCTGTCATTAAACCGGGGTACCAACAACATTGACCGTGTGTATATGTGGGAACACACCGGATAGGAAGGAGAGTATAGAAGATATACAGAGGTAACAAGATGTTGGGTTTGATACAGAGGTGAGAAGATAATGGGTCTGATATGGAGGTGAGAAGGTGGTGCGGCAGATACAAAGCTGAGGAGATAATTGGGCAGATACGGAGGTGAGAAGATAATGGGGCAGATACGGAGGTGACAAGATGGTGGGGCTGAAACGGATGTGAGAAGATGGTGGGGAAGATACAAAGGTTAGAAGATAATGGGGCAAATACAGAGGTGAGAAGATAATGTGGCAGATACAGAGGTTAGAAGATGGTGGGTCTGATGCAGAGCTGAGAAGATAGTGGATCTGATACTGAGATTAGAAGATCGTGGGGCAGATACGGAGGTGAGAAGATGGTGGGTCTAATATTAAGCTGAGAAGATAATTGGGCAGATACGGAGGTGAGAAGATGGTGGGTCTGAAACAGGTGAGAAGATGGTGGGGCAGATCAAAAGATAGAAGATAATGGGGCAGATACAAAGGTGAGAAGATAATGTGGCAGATACAGAGGTGGCAAGATAATGGGACAGATACGGAGGTGAGAAGATGGTGGGTCTGAAACGGAGGTGAGAAGATGGTGGGGCAGATAGAAAGGTGAGAAGATAATAGGGCAGATAGGGAGGTGAGAAGATGATAGGTCTGAAGCGGAGGTGAGAAGATAATGGGGCAGATACAAAGGTTAGAAGATAATGGGGCAGATACAAAGGTTAGAAGATAATGGGGCAGATACAGAGGTGAGGAGATGGAGGGTCTGATACAGAGGTTAGAAGATGATGGGTCTGATGCAGAGCTGATAAGATGGTGGATCTTTTACTGAGATTAGAAGATGGTGGGTCTGATACAGAGCTGAGAAGATGGAGGGTCTGATATGAAGGTGAGAAGATGGTGGGTCTGAAACGGAGGTGAGAAGATGGTGGGGCAGAAACAAAGGTTAGAAGATAATGGGGCAGATACAGAGGTGAGAAGATAATGTGGCAGATACAGAGGTGGCAAGATAATGGGGCAGATACAGAGGTGAGAAGATGGTGGGTCTGATACGGAAGTGAGAAGATGGTGGGTCTGATACTGAGGTTAGAAGATGGTGGGGCAGATATGGAGATGAGAAGATAATGGGGCAGATACAGAGGTGAGAAGATGGAGGGTTTGATACAGAGGTTAGAAGATGGAGGGTCTGATACAGAGGTGAGAAGATAATGGGGCCGAAACAGAAGTGAGAAGATGGTGGGTCTGATACAGAGGTTAGAAGATAATGGGGCAGATACAGGTGAGAAGATGGTGGGTCTGATACATAGCTGAGAAGATGGTGGATCTGATACTGAGATTAGAAGATGGTGGGTCTGATACAGAGCTGAGAAGATGGAGGGTCTGATATGGAGGTGAGAAGATGGTGGGGCAAATACAAAGGTTAGAATATAATGGGGCAGATACAAAGGTTAGAAGATAATGGGGCAGATACAGAGGTTAGAAGATGGTGGGTCTGATGCAGAGCTGAGAAGATGGTGGATCTCTTACTGAGATTAGAAGATGGTGGGTCTGATACAGAGCTGAGAAGATGGAGGGTCTGATACGGAGGTGAGAAGATTGTGGGTCTGAAACGGAGGTGAGAAGATGGTGGGGCTGAAACGGAGGTGAGAAGATGGTGGGGCAGATACAATGGTTAGTAGATAATGGGGCAGATACAGAGGTGAGAAGATAATGTGGCAGATACAGAGGGTGGCAAGATAATGGGGCAAATACAGAGGTGAGAAGATGGTGGATCTGATACGGAGGTGAGAAGATGGTGGGTCTGATACTGAGGTTAGAAGATGGTGGGGCAGATATGGAGGTGAGAAGATAGTGGGGCAGATATGGAGGTGAGAAGATAATTGGGCAGATACAGAGGTGAGAAGATGGTGGGTCTGATGCTGAGATTAGAAGATGGTGGGTCTGATAAAGAGCTCAGAAGATGGTGGGTCTGATACGGAGGTGGGAAGATGATGTGGCAGACATGGAGGTGAGAAGATGTGGGGAGACACAGAGGGGAGGACAATGGACTTGTGCAGGAGGAACCTTGCATGATTCAGAATATGGGGAATTGGTCCCAGAACAACAATATGTTTCCCTTTTACTTGTAGGATATTTTGGAGAATGACAGCATCAACCTGGACTGGATGTTCCGTAACTCGCTCATCAATGACATTGTGAAGGTGAGAGGACACCTCTGTGCCATCATACAGCATCATGAGCACATCATGATGTCACGATTAACCCCTGCTGTGCTGCAACCAGTAATGACCTGCCTGGAAATGGTCAGGAGAAAGAAGGACACATATTTAATTTATTTTACTCTGCCACCAATACCTCCACAGCGCTTTGCATAGTGATTGTCCTGGTATTTAGGAGAGCTACATGCACATTGTTGGGGAACTGTCATGTGGGACGCTGTTCAGACCAGGTCGTCCGACAGACAACGGTAATTCCGCTTTTGACCACTATTTGCTCATTGGCGTCGGCTAGTTTTCGTCTGGCTGCTCCGGGGTTAATTTACCTGGTGCTCGGATTGGAAGCTGGGCCATGCCCATTGCCTTTAAATAGTTCTCCTGATCATTGGGCGTCGCCGATTATAGCTTCTGTCTTGCGTTGTTATCTCGGTCTGGTGAGGAGAGCTGGTGGTTGGAGATTCGTTGCTGGTGGTGTATATTCCTTCGTCTTATTTACTCCTTCCTATATTTGTGTTTATTTTGCCCTGCACATTTATAGTGTATTCCTGAGTGTCTGTGGCGTAGTGTATATTTCCCTTTATCCTTGTCTGTGCTAACTGTGGGTATTGGTGTATTACATTCACCGGGTGGTGGGCGGAGGTTTCAGCCTAGGGCTGAGCTCAGGAGTTAGGGTGAGGTTCGAGGCCTGAACATGCACACCATCAGTGTAAACTTCAGGTAGAGGGTCAGTCAGGATTTCCCTAGTCTTAGGCTACTTTCACACTAGCGTTAACTGCAATCCGCCACAATGCGTCGTTTTGCCGAAAAAACGCATCCTGCAAAAGTGCTTGCAGGATGCGTTTTTTCCCCATAGACTTACATTAAGCGACGTATTGCGACGGATTGACACACATCGCAACCGTCGTGCGACGGTTGCGCCGTGTTGTGGCGGACCGTCGGGACCAAAAAACGCTACATGTAACGTTTTTTGCTCACGACGGTCCGCTTTTTCCGACCGCGCATGCGCGGCCGGAACTCCGCACCCACCTCCCCGCACTTCCCCGCACCTCACAATGGGGCAGCGGATGTGCTGGAAAAATGCATCCGCTGCCCCCGTTGTGCGGCGGAGACAACGCTAGCGTCGGGAACCTCGGCCCGACGCACCGCGACGGGCCGAGCCCAACGCTAGTGTGAAAGTAGCCTTAGGGAAATTGCAGGCGCCCGGGTTATTAGCTCTCGCTCACCAAGTCTCTCCCTGACAGGAACCCAGTCAAGGAGTGATGTACTAGGCCACGGTTGCTTCCACCACTAGGTCGGTTATTGGGGAACTCACAGTGAGCGTATGGTGTATACACCTCTGATACCAGCTCATGGAATATATGTATATACCTGGTACAGTCACTGCCAGCTCCGCAAATCCCAAGAAACCTAGCTGCCCCCCCTCATTTGTACAGGCTGATTGGATGCCTGTTACAAGTAGCGTATGGCTTCAGGGATGCGGTTTACAGAGCAAAAGGAGCATGGCCATTTAGTTTTATATTTAATAAAGGAAGGTAGGCAGTGTTTATAAATTATATACAGTATATAAGAAGATACAAAATGGGACAAAACAATACAGTGTATACAATTACATAAAAGAAAAAGGTATAATGAAAGAAACTCGCTAAGCCTGATGTCACAGAAATGGCGCAGATCTTAGAGCAGGGAAGCACTTATTTACAAAATGGTACAAAACTCCAGCAAACTTTTGTCTTCATGGTCTGATAATGATTGTAATTCAAAATCTGTATTTTTCAGTTAAGTCATGCCCACATACCTCCCTTGTTGACCTGTGATTGGGGCTGGTCATTGGGATTCAGCTATGTCCCAAAAATGTATAGGTTCCCCAATTTTCAGGATATCTCCCCACTGTAAGGTTCCAGGCGGGAGATAGTAATGCCATATTTCCTGTTGTGATTTTAGCTTTCCATAGATAGGAAACATGGCATTATTATCCATCTGTCCGATATTCATTTGAAGCTGATGCGCAGACCGTCCAATGATGTAAGTAAATGTGTTTCGCTCACCACTTCATCAGAACACAAAAAAATATGTCTCCCGTAACTAGAGGACCTACGCCGTTCTTAAAAAAACAATATTTATAACTGGACTTCGGTGTCCTAGTGTCTGATATTCTTGGCCAAATGTGGCTTTGAAGATAGGAAACATTTCCCCAGGCGGAAAAAGTCGCACCGGAGTCTCCTGTAGCCACTGAGCCCAGATTTTTCATTAGATAACTGCCTTTAATTACCTGTTCCCAGCAGGAGGTCATAGATAGGGTGGCAAGTCCTTTCTTAAGAGATTACTTTATGGATTTTACCAATACATCTATGACACGTTTAATGTTCAGTGAGTGAGAATACAGTGAGTGTCCAGGTGGACAGGAAAATTATATCTACACTGAGGGTCCATCTAGCCACGAGGAACATGCAGCAGGTAAAATAAATGTTGAACAAATCACTAACGTTCTCAGAAAATCTATTTGTAAAGGTGCCATTGACATGAAATTCTCACCAGATGTTGGTAACAACCATCTGGTGAGAATGTGGTGCTAGCGGGGATCTCACCGAGGTCACGGCAGTTCAGCCAGACTGGGAACCCAGCCTCAGTGAGCAGAGGTAACCTCGATTGATGTCACCTCCAGTCACTGAGGCTGCGCTCGCAGCAGCTCATTCCCCAGTGGTTCTCAGCCGGGACTTTATTCTGCCTGTGTGTTTATTTACCATATAACTATAGGATTAGTAATGGATAGGTTCTTATAGACGCTTTTCCATTACTAAGCCGTGGGCTTGATGTCACCGAACAATACAAAGGTGACATCAACCCCACAAATTTGAACCCCACTTGCCACCGCTACAGGACAAATGGGAAGAGCTGGGCAAATTTCCAGAATTAGGGTATCTAACAGATGCACCTTTTCTGGGCAGCTGGGGGCTGCTGTTTTTAGGATGAGGGGTGGTCAATGTCCATGGCTCCTTACCAGTCTCAGAATACCAGCCCAGCTGTGAGCTATAGCAAGGTTGGTTATCAAAAATTGGGGGACCCCACAACATTTTTTTTAAATGATTTTATTAAATCGTTAAAAAATACGGCATGGGGAGCCCTCTTTTCTATAACCAGCCTTGCTGAAGCTGACAGCTTAGGGTTGCAGGCCTCAGCTGTGAGTTTTGTTCGGCTGGTTAGCAAAAATGCAGGAGAACCCACACTGGGTATTTTCTACATTATTTATTTACAGCGCAGGAGCGGCGAATGAATACTCCCATCATCCGCTCCTGCTCTCACTGAGACTAGCAGCGGCAGGTGTCGGATGATGGGAGCAGTAGTCCCATCAGCTGATACCAGTGACCGGAGGTAAAGTTTATACCTCCGATCACAGCTGAGCACTTGCTCTGTCTTTTCACAGCTTGGGAGGCGCAGCTCTCTGACAGGCGGGGATGGTTTCACCACTGATCAGAAGCCGTGTTTGCCGCGCTACCATTCACATGACAAACACTCGGTGTCAGCTGAACCTGAACAGTAGCATGGACTTCATGGTGAAGTAGGTGTTCGGTACGGACGCCGAATGTTACTGTTTGGGTTCGCCCATCTCTAGCCCTACGTTACTGTTTGGGTTCGCCCATGTCTAGTCCTATGTTACTGTTTGGGTTTGCCCATCTCTAGTCCTACATTACTGTTTGGGTTCGCCCATCTCTAGTCCTACGTTACTGTTTGGGTTCGCCCATCTCTAGTCCTACTTTACTGTTTGGGTTCGCCCATCTCTAGTCCTATGTTACTGTTTGGGTTTGCCCATCTCTAGTCCTACATTACTGTTTGGGTTCGCCCATCTCTAGTCCTACGTTACTGTTTGGGTTCGCCCATCTCTAGCCCTACGTTACTTTTTGGGTTCGCCCATGTCTGGTCCTATGTTACTGTTTGGGTTTGCCCATCCCTAGTCCTACGTTACTGTTTGGGTTCGCCCATGTCTGGTCCTATGTTACTGTTTGGGTTTGCCCATCTCTAGTCCTACGTTACTGTTTGGGTTTGCCCATCTCTAGTCCTACGTTACTGTTTGGGTTTGCCCATCTCTAGTCCTATGTTACTGTTTGGGTTTACCCATCTCTAGTCCTATGTTACTGTTTGGGTTCGCCCATCTCTAGTCCTACGTTACTGTTTGGGTTCGCCCATCTCTAGTCCTACGTTACTGTTTGGGTTCGCCCATCTCTAGTCCTACATTACTGTTTGGGTTCGCCCATCTCTAGTCCTACGTTACTGTTTGGGTTCGCCCATCTCTAGTCCTACGTTACTGTTTGGGTTCGCCCATCTCTAGTCCTACGTTACTGCTTGGGTTCGCCCATCTCTAGTCCTACGTTACTGTTTGGGTTCGCCCATCTCTAGTCCTATGTTACTGTTTGGGTTCGCCCATCTCTAGTCCTACGTTACTGTTTGGGTTCGCCCATCTCTAGTCCTACAATACTGTTTGGGTTCGCCCATCTCTAGTCCTATGTTACTGTTTGGGTTCGCCCATCTCTAGTCCTATGTTACTGTTTGGGTTCGCCCATCTAGTCCTATGTTACTGTTTGGGTTCGCCCATCTCTAGTCCTACGTTACTGTTTGGGTTCGCCCATCTCTAGCCCTACGTTACTGTTTGGGTTCGCCCATCTCTAGTCCTACGTTACTGTTTGGGTTCGCCCATCTCTAGTCCTACGTTACTGTTTGGGTTCGCCCATCTCTAGTCCTACGTTACTGTTTGGGTTCGCCCATCTCTAGTCCTACGTTACTGCTTGGGTTCGCCCATCTCTAGTCCTATGTTACTGTTTGGGTTCGCCCATCTCTAGTCCTATGTTACTGTTTGGGTTCGCCCATCTCTAGTCCTACGTTACTGTTTGGGTTCGCCCATCTCTAGTCCTGACCTCCTAGACATTCATATTACATATATCTCTCCTGACCACATGGACGGACATTGTAGAATCATACAATGTTAGAGATGGAAGGCACCTCCTGGGTCCTCGTGTCCAACCCCCTGCTCATAGGATTCACTAAACCATCTCGGACAGATGTCTGTCCAGCCTGTGTGTGAAAACTTCCATTGCAGGAGAACTCACCACCTCTCGTGGCCACCTGTTCCACTCCTTGATCACCCTCCGATGTAATATCTAATCCTAATCTAATCATATTTCCCATATACGCACGTTAAGATTTCCTGTTTTCTCTTGCAGGGGATGTGCTTCCTTCACCGCAGCATCATCGGATGTCATGGAAACCTGAAGTCCTCTAACTGCGTGGTGGACAGCCGCTTTGTGCTGAAGATCACGGACTATGGGCTGGCCAGCTTCCGCTCCACCTGTGACGCCAATGATGTCTATGCCTTGTATGCCAGTGGGTGTGAATGTCCCCTTCTGTTTATTAGAACCTCACATCCCTGGGGACTCGGTAACAATGTAGCAGAGAGGACAATGTGAGGACTCGGTAATAATGTAGGAAAGAGGACAGTGTGGGGGACTCGGTAACAATGTAGCAGAGAGGACAATGTGGGGTCTCGGTAACAATGTAGCAGAGAGGACAATGTGAGGACTCGGTAACAATGTAGCAGAGAGGACAATGTGGGGACTCGGTAACAATGTAGCAGAGAGGACAGTGTGGGGACTCGGTAACAATGTAGCAGAGAGGACAGTGTGGGGTCTCGGTAATAATGTAGCAGAGAGGACAATGTGGGGTCTCGGTAATAATGTAGCAGGAAGGACAGTGTGGGGACTCAGTAACAATGTAGCAGAGAGGACAATGTGAGGACACGGTAACAATGTAGCAGAGAGGACAGTGTGGGGTCTCGGTAACAATGTAGCAGAGAAGACAGTGTGGGGACTCAGTAACAATGTAGCAGAGAGGACAATGTGGGGACTCGGTAACAATGTAGCAGAGAAGACAGTGTGGGGACTCAGTAACAATGTAGCAGAGAGGACAATGTGAGGACTCGGTAATAATGTAGCAGAGAGGACAGTGTGGGGACTCGGTAACAATGTAGCAGAGAGGACAATGTGGGGACTCGGTAATAATGTAGCAGAGAGGACAATGTGGGGACACGGTAACAATGTAGCAGAGAGGACAATGTGAGGACTCGGTAATAATGTAGCAGAGAGGACAATGTGGGGACACGGTAACAATGTAGCAGAGAGGACAATGTGGGGACACGGTAATAATGTAGCAGAGAGGACAATGTGGGGACACGGTAATAATGTAGCAGAGAGGACAATGTGGGGACACGGTAACAATGTAGCAGAGAGGACAATGTGGGGACACGGTAATAATGTAGCAGAGAGGACAATGTGGGGACTCGGTAACAATGTAGCAGAGAGGACAATGTGGGGTCTCGGTAATAATGTAGCAGAGAGGACAATGTGAGGACTCGGTAATAATGTAGCAGAGAGGACAATGTGAGGACTCGGTAATAATGTAGCAGAGAGGACAGTGTGGGGACTCGGTAATAATGTAGCAGAGAGGACAATGTGAGGACTCGGTAACAATGTAGCAGAGAGGACAATGTGAGGACTCGGTAATAATGTAGCAGAGAGGACAGTGTGAGGACACGGTAATAATGTAGCAGAGAGGACAGTGTGAGGACTCGGTAACAATGTAGCAGAGAGGACAATGTGAGGACTCGGTAATAATGTAGCAGAGAGGACAATGTGAGGACTCGGTAATAATGTAGCAGAGAGGACAGTGTGAGGACTCGGTAACAATGTAGCAGAGAGGACAATGTGGGGTCTCGGTAATAATGTAGCAGAGAGGACAGTGTGAGGACTCGGTAATAATGTAGCAGAGAGGAAAATGTGAGGACACGGTAATAATGTAGCAGAGAGGACAGTGTGGGGACTCGGTAATAATGTAGCAGAGAGGACAATGTGGGGACACGGTAATAATGTAGCAGAGAGGACAATGTGGGGACACGGTAATAATGTAGCAGAGAGGACAATGTGAGGACTCGGTAACAATGTAGCAGAGAGGACAATGTGAGGACTCGGTAATAATGTAGCAGAGAGGACAGTGTGAGGACACGGTAACAATGTAGCAGGGAGGACAATGTGGGGACTCGGTAATAATGTAGCAGAGAGGACAATGTGAGGACTCGGTAATAATGTAGCAGAGAGGACAATGTGAGGACTCGGTAATGTAGCAGAGAGGACAATGTGGGGACACGGTAACAATGTAGCAGAGAGGACAATGTGGAGACTCGGTAATAATGTAGCAGAGAGGACAATGTGGGGACACGGTAACAATGTAGCAGAGAGGACAATGTGGGGACACGGTAATAATGTAGCAGAGAGGACAATGTGGGGACTCGGTAATAATGTAGCAGAGAGGACAATGTGGGGACTCGGTAACAATGTAGCAGAGAGGACAATGTGGAGACTCGGTAATAATGTAGCAGAGAGGACAGTGTGAGGACTCGGTAACAATGTAGCAGAGAGGACAATGTGAGGACTCAGTAATAATGTAGCAGAGAGGACAATGTGGGGTCTCGGTAACAATGTAGCAGAGAGGACAGTGTGAGGACTCGGTAATAATGTAGCAGAGAGGACAGTGTGAGGACTTGGTAATAATGTAGCAGAGAGGACAATGTGGAGACTCGGTAATAATGTAGCAGAGAGGACAATGTGGAGACTCGGTAATAATGTAGCAGAGAGGACAGTGTGAGGACTCGGTAATAATGTAGCAGAGAGGACAATGTGAGGACTCGGTAATAATGTAGCAGAGAGGACAATGTGGAGACTCGGTAATAATGTAGCAGAGAGGACAGTGTGAGGACTCGGTAACAATGTAGCAGAGAGGACAATGTGAGGACTCTGTAATAATGTAGCAGAGAGGACAGTGTGAGGACTCGGTAACAATGTAGCAGAGAGGACAGTGTGAGGACTCGGTAATAATGTAGCAGAGAGGACAGTGTGAGGACTCGGTAACAATGTAGCAGAGAGGACAATGTGAGGACTCGGTAATAATGTAGCAGAGAGGACAGTGTGAGGACTCGGTAACAATGTAGCAGAGAGGACAGTGTGAGGACTCGGTAATAATGTAGCAGAGAGGACAATGTGAGGACACGGTAATAATGTAGCAGAGAGGACAATGTGAGGACACGGTAATAATGTAGCAGGGAGGACAATGTGGGGTCTCGGTAATAATGTAGCAGAGAGGACAGTGTGAGGACTCGGTAACAATGTAGCAGAGAGGACAGTGTGGGGACTCGGTAATAATGTAGCAGAGAGGACAATGTGGAGACTCGGTAATAATGTAGCAGAGAGGACAGTGTGAGGACTCGGTAACAATGTAGCAGAGAGGACAATGTGGGGACTCGGTAATAATGTAGCAGAGAGGACAATGTGAGGACTCTGTAACAATGTAGCAGAGAGGACAATGTGAGGACTCGGTAATAATGTAGCAGAGAGGACAATGTGGGGTCTCGGTAATAATGTAGCAGAGAGGACAATGTGGAGACTCGGTAATAATGTAGCAGAGAGGACAATGTGAGGACTCGGTAATAATGTAGCAGAGAGGACAGTGTGAGGACTCGGTAACAATGTAGCAGAGAGGACAGTGTGAGGACTCGGTAATAATGTAGCAGAGAGGACAGTGTGAGGACTCGGTAATAATGTAGCAGAGAGGACAGTGTGAGGACTCGGTAATAATGTAGCAGAGAGGACAATGTTAGGACTCGGTAACAATGTAGCAGAGAGGACAATGTGGAGACTCGGTAATAATGTAGCAGAGAGGACAATGTGAGGACTCTGTAACAATGTAGCAGAGAGGACAATGTTAGGACTCGGTAACAATGTAGCAGAGAGGACAATGTGGAGACTCGGTAATAATGTAGCAGAGAGGACAATGTGAGGACTCTGTAACAATGTAGCAGAGAGGACAATGTGGGGTCTCGGTAATAATGTAGCAGAGAGGACAATGTGAGGACTCGGTAATAATGTAGCAGAGAGGACAATGTGGAGACTCGGTAATAATGTAGCAGAGAGGACAATGTGAGGACTCGGTAATAATGTAGCAGAGAGGACAGTGTGAGGACTCGGTAATAATGTAGCAAAGAGGACAATGTGGGGACTCGGTAATAATGTAGCAGAGAGGACAGTGTGAGGACTCGGTAACAATGTAGCAGAGAGGACAATGTGGGGACTCGGTAATAATGTAGCAGAGAGGACAGTGTGAGGACTCGGTAACAATGTAGCAGAGAGGACAATGTTAGGACTCGGTAACAATGTAGCAGAGGACAGTGTGAGGACACGGTAACAATGTAGCAGAGAGGACAATGTGAGGACTCGGTAACAATGTAGCAGAGAGGACAGTGTGAGGACTCGGCAATAATGTAGCAAAGAGGACAATGTGGGGACTCGGTAATAATGTAGCAGAGAGGACAGTGTGAGGACTCGGTAACAATGTAGCAGAGAGGACAATGTGGGGACTCGGTAATAATGTAGCAGAGAGGACAGTGTGAGGACTCGGTAACAATGTAGCAGAGAGGACAATGTTAGGACTCGGTAACAATGTAGCAGAGGACAGTGTGAGGACACGGTAACAATGTAGCAGAGAGGACAATGTGAGGACTCGGTAACAATGTAGCAGAGAGGACAGTGTGAGGTCTCGGTAATAATGTAGCAGAGAGGACAATGTGGGGACTCGGTAATAATGTAGCAGAGAGGACAGTGTGAGGACTCGGTAATAATGTAGCAGAGAGGACAATGTGAGGACTCGGTAATAATGTAGCAGAGAGGACAATGTGAGGACACGGTAATAATGTAGCAGAGGACAATGTGGGGTCTCGGTAATAATGTAGCAGAGAGGACAGTGTGAGGACTCGGTAATAATGTAGCAGAGAGGACAATGTGGGGACTCGGTAATAATGTAGCAGAGAGGACAATGTGAGGACTCGGTAATAATGTAGCAGAGAGAACAATGTGGGGACTCGGTAATAATGTAGCAGAGAGGACAATGTGGGGACTCGGTAATAATGTAGAAGAGAGGACAATGTGGGGACTCGGTAATAATGTAGCAGAGAGGACAATGTGAGGACTCGGTAATAATGTAGCAGAGAGAACAATGTGGGGACTCGGTAATAATGTAGCAGAGAGGACAGTGTGAGGACTCGGTAATAATGTAGAAGAGAGGACAATGTGGGGACTCGGTAATAATGTAGCAGAGAGGACAGTGTGAGGACTCGGTAATAATGTAGCAGAGAGGACAATGTGGGGACTCGGTAACAATGTAGCAGAGAGGACAATGTTAGGACTCGGTAACAATGTAGCAGAGAGGACAATGTGGGGACTCGGTAATAATGTAGCAGAGAGGACAATGTGGGGACTCGGTAATAATGTAGCAGAGAGGACAATGTGAGGACTCGGTAATAATGTAGCAGAGAGAACAATGTGGGGACTCGGTAACAATGTAGCAGAGAGGACAATGTGGGGACTCGGTAACAATGTAGCAGAGAGGACAATGTGAGGACTCGGTAATAATGTAGCAGAGAGGACAGTGTGGGGACTCAGTAACAATGTAGCAGAGAGGACAATGTGGGGACACGGTAATAATGTAGCAGAGAGGACAGTGTGGGGACTCGGTAACAATGTAGCAGAGAGGACAATGTGGAGACTCGGTAATAATGTAGCAGAGAGGACAATGTGAGGACTCGGTAACAATGTAGCAGAGAGGACAATGTGAGGACTCGGTAATAATGTAGCAGAGAGGACAATGTGAGGACTCGGTAATAATGTAGCAGAGAGGACAATGTGGGGACACGGTAACAATGTAGCAGAGAGGACAATGTGGGGACACGGTAATAATGTAGCAGAGAGGACAATGTGGAGACTCGGTAATAATGTAGCAGAGAGGACAATGTGGGGACTCGGTAACAATGTAGCAGAGAGGACAATGTGGGGACTCGGTAACAATGTAGCAGAGAGGACAATGTGAGGACTCGGTAATAATGTAGCAGAGAGGACAGTGTGAGGACTTGGTAATAATGTAGCAGAGAGGACAATGTGGGGACTCGGTAATAATGTAGCAGGGAGGACAATGTTAGGACTCGGTAACAATGTAGCAGAGAGGACAGTGTGAGGACTTGGTAATAATGTAGCAGAGAGGACAGTGTGAGGACTTGGTAATAATGTAGCAGAAAGGACAATGTGGGGTCTCGGTAATAATGTAGCAGGGAGGACAATGTTAGGACTCGGTAACAATGTAGCAGAGAGGACAATGTGGGGACACGGTAATAATGTAGCAGAGAGGACAATGTGGGGACTCGGTAATAATGTAGCAGAGAGGACAATGTGGAGACTCGGTAATAATGTAGCAGAGAGGACAATGTGGAGACTCGGTAATAATGTAGCAGAGAGGACAATGTGGGGACTCGGTAACAATGTAGCAGAGAGGACAATGTGGGGACTCGGTAACAATGTAGCAGAGAGGACAATGTGAGGACTCGGTAATAATGTAGCAGAGAGGACAGTGTGAGGACTTGGTAATAATGTAGCAGAGAGGACAATGTGGGGACTCGGTAATAATGTAGCAGAGAGGACAATGTGGGGACTCGGTAATAATGTAGCAGAGAGGACAATGTGGGGACTCGGTAACAATGTAGCAGAGAGGACAGTGTGAGGACTCGGTAATAATGTAGCAGAGAGGACAATGTGAGGACTCGGTAATAATGTAGCAGAGAGGACAATGTGGGGACTCGGTAATAATGTAGCAGAGAGGACAGTGTGGGGACTCAGTAACAATGTAGCAGAGAGGACAATGTGGGGACACGGTAATAATGTAGCAGAGAGGACAATGTGGGGTCTCGGTAATAATGTAGAAGAGAGGACAATGTGGGGACTCGGTAATAATGTAGCAGAGAGGACAATGTGGGGACTCGGTAACAATGTAGCAGAGAGGACAATGTGAGGACTCGGTAATAATGTAGCAGAGAGGACAATGTGGGGACACGGTAATAATGTAGCAGAGAGGACAGTGTGGGGACTCGGTAACAATGTAGCAGAGAGGGCAATGTGAGGACTCGGTAATAATGTAGCAGAGAGGACAATGTGGGGACACGGTAATAATGTAGCAGAGAGGACAATGTGGGGACTCGGTAACAATGTAGCAGAGAGGACAATGTGAGGACTCGGTAATAATGTAGCAGAGAGGACAATGTGGGGACACAGTAATAATGTAGCAGAGAGGACAATGTGGGGTCTCGGTAATAATGTAGAAGAGAGGACAATGTGGGGACTCGGTAATAATGTAGCAGAGAGGACAATGTGGGGACTCGGTAACAATGTAGCAGAGAGGACAATGTGAGGACTCGGTAATAATGTAGCAGAGAGGACAATGTGGAGACTCGGTAATAATGTAGCAGAGAGGACAGTGTGAGGACTCGGTAATAATGTAGCAGAGAGGACAATGTGGGGACACGGTAACAATGTAGCAGAGAGGACAATGTGGGGACACGGTAATAATGTAGCAGAGAGGACAATGTGGGGACACGGTAACAATGTAGCAGAGAGGACAATGTGAGGACACGGTAATAATGTAGCAGGGAGGACAATGTGGGGACTCGGTAATAATGTAGCAGAGAGGACAATGTGAGGACTCGGTAATAATGTAGCAGAGAGGACAATGTGAGGACTCGGTAATAATGTAGCAGAGAGGACAATGTGAGGACTCGGTAATAATGTAGCAGAGAGGACAGTGTGGGGACTCGGTAACAATGTAGCAGAGAGGACAGTGTGGGGACTCGGTAACAATATAGCAGAGAGGACAATGTGGGGACACGGTAATAATGTAGCAGAGAGGACAATGTGAGGACACGGTAACAATGTAGCAGAGAGGACAGTGTGAGGACTCGGTAACAATGTAGCAGAGACGACAATGTGAGGACTCGGTAATAATGTAGCAGAGAGGACAGTGTGAGGACTTGGTAATAATGTAGCAGAGAGGACAATGTGGGGACTCGGTAATAATGTAGCAGAGAGGACAGTGTGAGGACACGGTAATAATGTAGCAGAGAGGACAATGTGGGGACACGGTAACAATGTAGCAGAGAGGACAATGTGAGGACACGGTAATAATGTAGCAGGGAGGACAATGTGGGGACTCGGTAATAATGTAGCAGAGAGGACAATGTGAGGACTCGGTAATAATGTAGCAGAGAGGACAATGTGAGGACTCGGTAATAATGTAGCAGAGAGGACAATGTGAGGACTCGGTAATAATGTAGCAGAGAGGACAGTGTGGGGACTCGGTAACAATGTAGCAGAGAGGACAGTGTGGGGACTCGGTAACAATGTAGCAGAGAGGACAATGTGGGGACACGGTAATAATGTAGCAGAGAGGACAATGTGAGGACACGGTAACAATGTAGCAGAGAGGACAGTGTGAGGACTCGGTAACAATGTAGCAGAGACGACAATGTGAGGACTCGGTAATAATGTAGCAGAGAGGACAGTGTGAGGACTCGGTAATAATGTAGCAGAGAGGACAATGTGGGGACTCAGTAACAATGTAGCAGAGAGGACAGTGTGGGGACACGGTAATAATGTAGCAGAGAGGACAATGTGAGGACACGGTAACAATGTAGCAGAGAGGACAGTGTGAGGACTCGGTAATAATGTAGCAGAGAGGACAGTGTGAGGACACGGTAACAATGTAGCAGAGAGGACAGTGTGAGGACTCGGTAATGTAGCAGAGAGGACAATGTGGGGACACGGTAACAATGTAGCAGAGAGGACAATGTGAGGACTCGGTAATAATGTAGCAGAGAGGACAGTGTGAGGACTCGGTAACAATGTAGCAGAGAGGACAGTGTGAGGACTCGGTAACAATGTAGCAGAGAGGACAGTGTGAGGACTCGGTAATAATGTAGCAGAGAGGACAGTGTGAGGACTCGGTAATAATGTAGCAGAGAGGACAATGTGAGGACTCGGTAATAATGTAGCAGAGAGGACAGTGTGAGGACTCGGTAATAATGTAGCAGAGAGGACAGTGTGAGGACTCGGTAATAATGTAGCAGAGAGGACAATGTGAGGACACGGTAACAATGTAGCAGAGAGGACAGTGTGAGGACTCGGTAACAATGTAGCAGAGAGGACAGTGTGAGGACTCGGTAACAATGTAGCAGAGAGGACAGTGTGAGGACTCGGTAACAATGTAGCAGAGAGGACAGTGTGAGGACTCGGTAACAATGTAGCAGAGAGGACAGTGTGAGGACTCGGTAATAATGTAGCAGAGAGGACAGTGTGAGGACTCGGTAACAATGTAGCAGAGAGGACAGTGTGGGGACACGGTAATAATGTAGCAGAGAGGACAATGTGAGGACACGGTAACAATGTAGCAGAGAGGACAGTGTGAGGACTCGGTAATAATGTAGCAGAGAGGACAGTGTGAGGACACGGTAACAATGTAGCAGAGAGGACAGTGTGAGGACTCGGTAATGTAGCAGAGAGGACAATGTGGGGACACGGTAACAATGTAGCAGAGAGGACAGTGTGAGGACTCGGTAATAATGTAGCAGAGAGGACAATGTGAGGACTCGGTAATAATGTAGCAGAGAGGACAGTGTGAGGACTCGGTAACAATGTAGCAGTGAGGACACGGTAACAATGTAGCAGAGAGGACAGTGTGAGGACTCGGTAACAATGTAGCAGAGAGGACAGTGTGAGGACTCGGTAACAATGTAGCAGAGAGGACAGTGTGAGGACTCGGTAACAATGTAGCAGAGAGGACAGTGTGAGGACTCGGTAATAATGTAGGAAAGAGGACAGTGTGAGGACTCGGTAACAATGTAGCAGAGAGGACAGTGTGGGGACTCAGTAACAATGTAGCAGAGAGGACAATGTGAGGACTCGGTAACAATGTAGCAGAGAGGACAGTGTGAGGACTCGGTAACAATGTAGCAGAGAGGACAATGTGGGGACTCGGTAACAATGTAGCAGAGAGGACAGTGTGAGGACTCGGTAACAATGTAGCAGAGAGGACAGTGTGAGGACTCGGTAACAATGTAGCAGAGAGGACAGTGTGAGGACTCGGTAACAATGTAGCAGAGAGGACAATGTTAGGACTCGGTAACAATGTAGCAGAGGACAGTGTGGGGACTCGGTAATAATGTAGCAGAGAGGACAATGTGAGGACTCGGTAATAATGTAGCAGAGAGGACAGTGTGAGGACTCGGTAACAATGTAGCAGAGAGGACAATGTGAGGACTCGGTAACAATGTAGCAGAGAGGACAATGTGAGGACACGGTAACAATGTAGCAGAGAGGACAGTGTGAGGACTCGGTAATAATGTAGCAGAGAGGACAATGTGGGGACTCGGTAACAATGTAGCAGAGAGGACAATGTGAGGACTCGGTAACAATGTAGCAGAGAGGACAATGTGAGGACACGGTAACAATGTAGCAGAGAGGACAGTGTGAGGACTCGGTAATAATGTAGCAGAGAGGACAATGTGGGGTCTCGGTAACAATGTAGCAGAGAGGACAATGTGAGGACTCGGTAACAATGTAGCAGAGAGGACAGTGTGGGGACTCGGTAATAATGTAGCAGAGAGGACAATGTGAGGACTCGGTAATAATGTAGCAGAGAGGACAGTGTGAGGACTCGGTAATAATGTAGCAGAGAGGACAATGTGAGGACTCGGTAACAATGTAGCAGAGAGGACAATGTGAGGACTCGGTAATAATGTAGCAGAGAGGACAGTGTTTTGTCTCGGTAATAATGTAGCAGAGAGGACCATGTTAGGACTCGGTAACAATGTAGCAGAGAGGACAATGTGAGGACACGGTAACAATGTAGCAGAGAGGACAGTGTGAGGACTCGGTAACAATGTAGCAGAGACGACAGTGTGGGGACTCGGTAATAATGTAGCAGAGAGGACAGTGTGGGGACTCGGTAATAATGTAGCAGAGAGGACAATGTGGGGACTCGGTAATAATGTAGCAGAGAGGACAATGTGGGGACTCGGTAATAATGTAGCAGAGAGGACAATGTGAGGACTCGGTAACAATGTAGCAGAGAGGACAATGTGGGGACTCGGTAATAATGTAGCAGAGAGGACAATGTGGGGACTCGGTAACAATGTAGCAGAGAGGACAATGTGAGGACACGGTAACAATGTAGCAGAGAGGACAGTGTGAGGACTCGGTAATAATGTAGCAGAGAGGACAATGTGAGGACTCGGTAACAATGTAGCAGAGAGGACAATGTGGGGACTCGGTAATAATGTAGCAGAGAGGACAATGTGGGGACTCGGTAACAATGTAGCAGAGAGGACAGTGTGGGGTCTCGGTAACAATGTAGCAGAGAGGACAATGTGAGGACTCGGTAATAATGTAGCAGAGAGGACAGTGTGGGGACTCGGTAATAATGTAGCAGAGAGGACAATGTGAGGACTCGGTAATAATGTAGCAGAGAGGACAGTGTGAGGACTCGGTAATAATGTAGCAGAGAGGACAATGTGAGGACTCGGTAATAATGTAGCAGAGAGGACAATGTGGGGACACGGTAACAATGTAGCAGAGAGGACAATGTGAGGACTCGGTAATAATGTAGCAGAGAGGACAGTGTGAGGACTCGGTAATAATGTAGCAGAGAGGACCATGTTAGGACTCGGTAACAATGTAGCAGAGAGGACAATGTGAGGACACGGTAACAATGTAGCAGAGAGGACAGTGTGAGGACTCGGTAACAATGTAGCAGAGAGGACAATGTGAGGACACGGTAACAATGTAGCAGAGAGGACAGTGTGAGGACTCGGTAATAATGTAGCAGAGAGGACAATGTGAGGACTCGGTAACAATGTAGCAGAGAGGACAGTGTGGGGACTCGGTAATAATGTAGCAGAGAGGACAGTGTGGGGACTCGGTAATAATGTAGCAGAGAGGACAATGTGAGGACTCGGTAATAATGCAGCAGAGAGGACAATGTGAGGACTCGGTAATAATGTAGCAGAGAGGACAATGTGGGGTCTCGGTAATAATGTAGCAGAGAGGACAATGTGGGGACTCGGTAATAATGTAGCAGAGAGGACAATGTGAGGTCTCGGTAATAATGTAGCAGAGAGGACAATGTGGGGACTCGGTAATAATGTAGCAGAGAGGACAATGTGGGGACTCGGTAACAATGTAGCAGAGAGGACAATGTGGGGACTCGGTAATAATGTAGCAGAGAGGACAATGTGGGGACTCGGTAACAATGTAGCAGAGAGGACAGTGTGGGGTCTCGGTAACAATGTAGCAGAGAGGACAATGTGAGGACTCGGTAATAATGTAGCAGAGAGGACAATGTGAGGACTCGGTAATAATGTAGCAGAGAGGACAATGTGGGGACTCGGTAACAATGTAGCAGAGAGGACAATGTGAGGACTCGGTAATAATGTAGCAGAGAGGACAATGTGGGGTCTCGGTAACAATGTAGCAGAGAGGACAATGTGAGGACTCGGTAATAATGTAGCAGAGAGGACAGTGTGAGGACTCGGTAATAATGTAGCAGAGAGGACAGTGTGGGGACTCGGTAATAATGTAGCAGAGAGGACAATGTGAGGACTCGGTAATAATGTAGCAGAGAGGACAGTGTGAGGACTCGGTAATAATGTAGCAGAGAGGACAATGTGAGGACTCGGTAATAATGTAGCAGAGAGGACAGTGTGAGGACTCGGTAATAATGTAGCAGAGAGGACAATGTGAGGACTCGGTAACAATGTAGCAGAGAGGACAGTGTGAGGACTCGGTAATAATGTAGCAGAGAGGACAGTGTGGGGACTCGGTAATAATGTAGCAGAGAGGACAATGTGAGGACTCGGTAATAATGTAGCAGAGAGGACAGTGTGAGGACTCGGTAATAATGTAGCAGAGAGGACAATGTGAGGACTCGGTAATAATGTAGCAGAGAGGACAGTGTGAGGACTCGGTAATAATGTAGCAGAGAGGACAATGTGAGGACTCGGTAACAATGTAGCAGAGAGGACAGTGTGAGGACTCGGTAATAATGTAGCAGAGAGGACAGTGTGGGGACTCGGTAATAATGTAGCAGAGAGGACAATGTGAGGACTCGGTAATAATGTAGCAGAGAGGACAATGTGAGGACACGGTAATAATGTAGCAGAGAGGACAATGTGAGGACTCGGTAACAATGTAGCAGAGAGGACAGTGTGGGGACTCGGTAATAATGTAGCAGAGAGGACAATGTGAGGACTCGGTAATAATGTAGCAGAGAGGACAGTGTGAGGACTCGGTAATAATGTAGCAGAGAGGACAATGTGAGGACTCGGTAATAATGTAGCAGAGAGGACAATGTGAGGACTCGGTAATAATGTAGCAGAGAGGACAGTGTGAGGACTCGGTAATAATGTAGCAGAGAGGACAATGTGAGGACTCGGTAACAATGTAGCAGAGAGGACAGTGTGAGGACTCGGTAATAATGTAGCAGAGAGGACAATGTGAGGACAGTGTGGGGTCTCGGTAACAATGTAGCAGAGAGGACAGTGTGGGGACTCGGTAATAATGTAGCAGGGAGGACAATGTGGGGTCTCGGTAACAATGTAGCAGAGAGGACAGTGTGGGGACTCGGTAATAATGTAGCAGAGAGGACAATGTGAGGACTCGGTAATAATGTAGCAGAGAGGACAATGTGAGGACACGGTAATAATGTAGCAGAGAGGACAATGTGAGGACTCGGTAACAATGTAGCAGAGAGGACAGTGTGGGGACTCGGTAATAATGTAGCAGGGAGGACAATGTGGGGTCTCGGTAACAATGTAGCAGAGAGGACAGTGTGGGGACTCGGTAATAATGTAGCAGAGAGGACAATGTGAGGACTCGGTAATAATGTAGCAGAGAGGACAGTGTGAGGACTCGGTAATAATGTAGCAGAGAGGACAATGTGAGGACTCGGTAACAATGTAGCAGAGAGGACAGTGTGAGGACTCGGTAATAATGTAGCAGAGAGGACAATGTGAGGACAGTGTGGGGTCTCGGTAACAATGTAGCAGAGAGGACAGTGTGGGGACTCGGTAATAATGTAGCAGGGAGGACAATGTGGGGTCTCGGTAACAATGTAGCAGAGAGGACAGTGTGGGGACTCGGTAATAATGTAGCAGAGAGGACAATGTGAGGACTCGGTAACAATGTAGCAGAGAGGACAATGTGAGGACTCGGTAACAATGTAGCAGAGAGGACAGTGTGGGGACTCGGTAATAATGTAGCAGGGAGGACAATGTGGGGTCTCGGTAACAATGTAGCAGAGAGGACAGTGTGGGGACTCGGTAATAATGTAGCAGAGAGGACAATGTGAGGACTCGGTAATAATGTAGCAGAGAGGACAATGTGAGGACACGGTAACAATGTAGCAGAGAGGACAGTGTGGGGACTCGGTAATAATGTAGCAGAGAGGACAATGTGAGGACTCGGTAATAATGTAGCAGAGAGGACAATGTGAGGACACGGTAATAATGTAGCAGAGAGGACAATGTGAGGACTCGGTAACAATGTAGCAGAGAGGACAGTGTGGGGACTCGGTAATAATGTAGCAGGGAGGACAATGTGGGGTCTCGGTAACAATGTAGCAGAGAGGACAGTGTGGGGACTCGGTAATAATGTAGCAGAGAGGACAATGTGAGGACTCGGTAATAATGTAGCAGAGAGGACAATGTGAGGACACGGTAATAATGTAGCAGAGAGGACAATGTGAGGACTCGGTAACAATGTAGCAGAGAGGACAGTGTGGGGACTCGGTAATAATGTAGCAGAGAGGACAATGTGAGGACTCGGTAACAATGTAGCAGGGAGGACAATGTGAGGACTCGGTAATAATGTAGCAGAGAGGACAATGTGGGGTCTCGGTAATAATGTAGCAGAGAGGACAATGTGGGGTCTCGGTAACAATGTAGCAGAGAGGACAGTGTGAGGACTCGGTAATAATGTAGCAGAGAGGACAGTGTGGGGTCTCGGTAATAATGTAGCAGAGAGGACAGTGTGAGGACTCGGTAATAATGTAGCAGAGAGGACAATGTGAGGACTCGGTAATAATGTAGCAGAGAGGACAGTGTGAGGACTCGGTAATAATGTAGCAGAGAGGACAATGTGAGGACTCGGTAATAATGTAGCAGAGAGGACAGTGTGAGGACTCGGTAACAATGTAGCAGAGAGGACAGTGTGAGGACTCGGTAATAATGTAGCAGAGAGGACAGTGTGAGGACTCGGTAATAATGTAGCAGAGAGGACAGTGTGGGGTCTCGGTAATAATGTAGCAGAGAGGACAGTGTGAGGACTCGGTAATAATGTAGCAGAGAGGACAATGTTAGGACTCGGTAATAATGTAGCAGAGAGGACAATGTGAGGACTCGGTAATAATGTAGCAGAGAGGACAGTGTGAGGACTCGGTAATAATGTAGCAGAGAGGACAGTGTGAGGACTCGGTAATAATGTAGCAGAGAGGACAATGTGAGGACTCGGTAATAATGTAGCAGAGAGGACAGTGTGAGGACTCGGTAATAATGTAGCAGAGAGGACAATGTGAGGACTCGGTAATAATGTAGCAGAGAGGACAGTGTGAGGACTCGGTAACAATGTAGCAGAGAGGACAGTGTGGGGACTCGGTAATAATGTAGCAGAGAGGACAGTGTGGGGTCTCGGTAATAATGTAGCAGAGAGGACAGTGTGAGGACTCGGTAATAATGTAGCAGAGAGGACAATGTGAGGACTCGGTAATAATGTAGCAGAGAGGACAGTGTGAGGACTCGGTAATAATGTAGCAGAGAGGACTGTGTGGGGTCTCGGTAATAATGTAGCAGAGAGGACAGTGTGAGGACAGTGTGGGGTCTCGGTATATGTATTCCCCTCGTTTCTCTGGGACCCCCCGACATCTTGTCACCTTCCTGGCGCTGACGAGTTCTGTGATTGGTCTGTAGAGAAGCTGTGGACGGCCCCCGAGCTGCTGCGCATGGGACGACCTCCACCTCAGGGAACGCAGAAGGGCGATGTCTACAGTTTTGCAATCATACTGCAGGAGATTGCGCTGAGAAACGGGGCGTTTTGCATCCAGGGCATGGACCTCAGCCCTAAAGGTAACGTCATGTGACCCACTGTGTCGGGGGTCCAGGGGTCGGATCAGAGGTCAGGTAAAGGTCATGGGGGCCTCATATTAGGGCTTGGAAGAAAGCTACAAAGGGTGGAAATGGACCTGAATATGACCTGCAGAGCCGTGTATGATGTGCCGAGCCCTGTATGACGTGCAGAGCTTTATGAGGTGCAGAGCCGTGTATGACGTGCAGAGTTGTATAACATGCAGAGCTGTATGACGTGCAGAGCTGTATGACGTGCAGAGCCGTATGACGTGCAGAGCCGTATGACGTGCAGAGCAGTATGATGTGTTGAGCCCTGTATGACGTGCAGAGCATTATGACGTGCAGAGCTGTATGATGTGCAGAGCCCTGTATGACGTGCAGAGCCGTATGACGTGCAGAGCTGTATGATGTGCAGAGCCCTGTATGACCTGCAGAGCTGTATGATGTGCAGAGCCGTGTATGACGTGCAGAGCCGTATGACGTGCAGAGCTGTATGATGTGCAGAGCCCTGTATGACGTGCAGAGCCGTATGACATGCATAACCGTGTATGACGTGCAGAGCTGTATGATGTGTTGAGCCCTGTATGATGTGCAGAGCTGTATGACGTGCAGAGCCCTGTATGACGTGCAGAGCCGTATGACGTGCAGAGCCCTGTATGACGTGCAGAGCTGTATGATGTGCAGAGCCCTGTATGACGTGCAGAGCCCTGTATGATGTGCAGAGCCGTATGACGTGCAGAGCCCTGTATGACGTGCAGAGCCGTATGACGTGCAGAGCCCTGTATGACTTGCGGAGCCGTATGACGTGCATACCCGTGTATGACGTGCACTCTGCTTCCTTTCAGAAATTGTTCAGAAGGTGAGGAATGGGCAGCGGCCATACTTTCGGCCCTCAGTAGACAGTAGCTGCCACAGTCAGGAGCTGGGGACCCTGATGGAGAGGTGTTGGGCAGAGGACCCCCTGGAGAGACCCGACTTTAACCAGATAAAGATATATATCTGCAAATTCAACAAGTGAGCTGGTGCTGGGTGTGGACCACGTGGGTCTGTGCTCGCCGTGGCCATGACGCCTTCCTGCTTCCATGTGTTACAGGGAGGGCACCACCAGTATCCTGGACAATTTACTATCTCGCATGGAGCAATATGCAAACAACCTAGAGAAGCTGGTGGAGGAGAGGACACAGGCGTACCTGGAGGAGAAGCGCAAAGCCGAAAACCTGCTCTATCAGATCCTGCCGCAGTGAGTCACAGGGTGCTAGAGCAAGAGGTAGAACCAACAATGCTCCATGCCACCTCATGTGACCAACAATGCACCATGCCACCTCATGTGACCAACAATGCACCATGCCACCTCATGTGACCAACAATGCACCATGCCACCTCATGTGACCAACAATGCACCATGCCACCTCATGTGACCAACAATGCATCGTACCACCTCATGTGACCAACAATGCTCCATGCCACCTCATGTGACCAACAATGCTCCATGCCACCTCATGTGACCAACAATGCACCATGCCACCTCATGTGACCAACAATGCACCATGCCACCTCATGTGACCAACAATGCACCATGCCACCTCATGTGACCAACAATGCTCCATGCCACCTCATGTGACCAACAATGCATCGTACCACCTCATGTGACCAACAATGCTCCATGCCACCTCATGTGACCAACAATGCTCCATGCCACCTCATGTGACCAACAATGCACCATGCCACCTCATGTGACCAACAATGCTCCATGCCACCTCATGTGACCAACAATGCTCCATGCCACCTCATGTGACCAACAATGCTCCATGCCACCTCATGTGACCAACAATGCACCATGCCACCTCATGTGACCAACAATGCACCATGCCACCTCATGTGACCAACAATGCACCATACCACCTTATATGACCAACAATGCACCATGGCACCTCATGCAACCAACAATGCACCATGCCACCTCATGTGACCAACAATGCACCATGGCACCTCATGCAACCAACAATGCACCATGCCACCCCATGTGACCAGCAATTCACCATGCAACCTCGTGACCAACAATGCACCATGCCACCTCATGTGACCAACAATGCACCATGGCACCTCATGCAACCAACAATGCACCATGCCACCTCATGTGACCAACAATGCACTATGCAAACTCATGTGACCAACAATGCCACCTCATGTGACCAACAATGCACCATGCCACCTCATGTGACCAAAAATGCTCCATGCCACCTCATGTGACCAACAATGCTCCTTGCCACCTCATGTGACCAAAAATACACCATGCCACCTCATGTGACCAACAATGCACCATGCCACCTCAGGTGACCAACAATGCACCAAGCCACCAATAGTGCACCATGCCATTTCTTTTGACCAACAATGCTCCATGCCACCTCGTGACCAACAATGCTCCACATCACCCCATGTGACCAGCAATGCTCCACGCCAGCCCATGTGACAAGCAATGCTCCACGCCACTTCATGTGATCAACAATGTTCCATACCACCCCATGTGACCACCAATGCTCATCACCCCATGTGACCAGCAATGCTCCACATCACCCCATGTGACAAGCAATGCTCCATGCCACCTCATGTGACCAGCAATGCCCCACGCCACCCCATGTGACCAGCAATGCTCCTCGCCACCCCATGTGACCAGCAATGCTCCACGCCACCCCATGTGTCCAGCAATTCTCCATACCACCCCATGTAACCAGCAATGCTCCATGCCACCCCATGCCATAATCTATTACGGCCCTGACACAATAATGTGAATGCTCCTTTTCTTGGCTTTCCAGCTTGCTCCTCTTCATTGCTGGCACACGTGGTGGGCCGGATCCTGTGTCAGCAGGTGACATGACTCATCCATGAGCCATTGTTCTCTCTTCTGTGCAGTTCAGTGGCTGAGCAGCTGAAGAGAGGGGAGACTGTCCAAGCCGAAGCCTTTGACAGTGTCACCATCTATTTCAGTGACATTGTGGGGTTCACATCAATGTCTGCCGAGAGCACGCCCATGCAGGTACTATACATAAGGGAGTGTCCAGCCTTTCTTTATGTCAATGGTGCTCATGAGCTGCTTCTGTCCCCTCAGGTGGTCACCTTACTGAATGACCTGTACACCTGCTTTGATGCTATTATAGACAACTTTGATGTATATAAGGTAAGAAACTGAAATCCCGAGGCACGAGAACTGCAGGTGTGTGGAGACCACACCTTTAAGGATGGGAACTTAAAGGCACTCTGTCACCTGAATTTTCAGCCATAGAGGCGGGGTTTTCGGGTGTTTGATTCACCCTTTCCTTACCCGCTGGCTGCAATATTGGATTGAAGTTCATTCTCTGTCCTCCATAGTATAGTACACGCCTGCGCAAGGCAATCTTGCCTTGCGCAGGCGTGTACTATGGAGGACAGAGAATGAACTTCAATCCAATATTGCAGCCAGCGGGTAAGGAAAGGGTGAATCAAACACCCGAAAACCCCGCCTCTATGGCTGAAAATTGTTCCCTCCAAATTCAGGTGACAGAGTCCCTTTAAAGCCCCCATACCCATTAGACAAATGTTATCCAAACATGCGGAGATCACCAGGTTCGGCTGATGGTCTACTGTGTGAGGGTGCCGGCCAACTAATAGATGGTGGAGATGTTGACCAGGCAAGTCTGATTCCGGACTGCCAATTGTAATGTTCTCTCTTAGATTGGCTAATGGGTCAGCCAGTGGCTTGGTCATGGAGAACACATAAACATGCAGCTGAGCGAACGCTCCTGTGTATGGGAGAGGTGACTGAGATGACTGTCAGCTGAGCAAGAACTCCTATGTATGGGATAGACGACTGAGATGGCTGTCTGCTGAGCGAGCGCTCCTGTGTATGGGAGAGGTGACTTAGTTGGATGTCAGGCGAGAGCTCTGTGCATGGGAGAGTCAGCTGAGAAGACTGACAGCCAAGCGAGCGCTCATTGTATGGGAGAGACAGCTGAGATGACTATAAGCCAAGTGAGCGCTCTGTGCCTGGGAGAATCAGCTAAGATGCTTGTCAACTGAGCGAGCTCTCCCATGTATTAGATAGATGACTGAGACGGTTGTCAGCCAAGCGAGCACTCTGTTCATGGGAGAGTCGGCTGAGATGAGTGTCAGCCAAGAAAGCGCTTTGTGCATGGGAGAGACAGCTGAGTTGACTGTCAGCCAAGCATACGCTATCTGGATGGGAGAGATAGCGGAGATGACTGTTAGCCAAGCGAGCGCTCTGTGCATGGGAGAGTCAGCTGAGAAGACTGTCAGCCAAGCGAGCCCTCTGCCTGGGGAGAGTCAGCTGAGATGACTGTCAGCCAAGAAAATGCTCTGTGCATGGAAGAGACAGCTGAGATGACTGTCAGCCAAGCATACGCTATCTGGATGGGAGAGACAGCGGAGATGACTGTCATCCAAGCGAGCGCTCTGTGCCTGAGAGAGTGAGCTGAGATGACTGTCAGCCAAGCAAGTGCTCTGTGCCTGGGAGAGTCAGCCGAGATGACTGTCAACCAAGAAAGCGTTCTGCATGGGAGAGACAGCAGAGATGACTGTCAGCCAAGTGAGCGCTCTGTGCATGGGAGAGTCAGCTGAGATGGTTGTTGACTGAGCGAGCTCTCCCTTGTATGGGATAGATGACTGAGGTGGATGTCAGCCAAGCAAGTGCTCTGTGCATTGGAGAGTCAGCTGAGAAGACTGTCAGCCAAGCAAACGCTATCTGGATGGGAGAGACAGCGGACATGACTGTCAGCCAAGCGAGCACTCTGTGCATGGGAGAGTCAGCTGAGATGACTGTCAGCCAAGAAAGCACTCTATGCATGGGAGAGACTGCTGAGATAACTGTCAGCTGACTCTCCCAGGCACAGAGCGCTCGCTTGGCTGACAGTCATCTCAGCTGACTCTCCCATGCACAGAGCGCTTGCTTGGCTGACAGTCATCTCAGCTGACTCTCCCATGCACAGAGCGCTCGCTTGGCTGACAGTCATCTCAGCTGACTCTCCCATGCACAGAGCACTCGCTTGGCTGACAGACCTCTCAGCTGACTCTCCCATGCACAGAGCGCTTGCTTGACTTATAGTCATCTCAGCTGCCCATCCCATGCACAGAGCGCTCGCTTGGCTGACAGTCATCTCAGCTGACTCTCCCATGCACAGAGCACTCACTTGGCTGACAGTTATCTCAGCTGACTCTCCCATGCACAGAGCACTCGCTTGGCTGACAGACCTCTCAGCTGACTCTCCCATGCACAGAGCGCTTGCTTGACTTATAGTCATCTCAGCTGCCCCTCCCATGCACAGAGCGCTCGCTTGGCTGACAGTCATCTCAGCTGACTCTCCCATGCACAGAGCACTCACTTGGCTGACAGTTATCTCAGCTGACTCTCCCATGCACAGAGCACTCGCTTGGCTGACAGACATCTCAGCTGACTCTCCCATGCACAGAGCGCTGGCTTGACTTATAGTCATCTCAGCTGCCCCTCCCATGCACAGAGCACTTTCTTGGCTGACATCCATCTCAGTCATCTCTCCCATACAAGGGAGAGCTCTCAGTCAACAACCATCTCAGCTGACTCTCCCAGGCACAGAGCGCTCGCTTGGCTGACATCCATCTCAGTCATCTCTCCCATGCACAGAGCGCTCGCTTGGCTGACAGTCATCTCAGCTGACTCTCCCATGCACAGAGCACTCACTTGGCTGACAGTTATCTCAGCTGACTCTCCCATGCACAGAGCACTCGCTTGGCTGACAGACCTCTCAGCTGACTCTCCCATGCACAGAGCGCTTGCTTGACTTATAGTCATCTCAGCTGCCCCTCCCATGCACAGAGCGCTCGCTTGGCTGACAGTCATCTCAGCTGACTCTCCCATGCACAGAGCACTCACTTGGCTGACAGTTATCTCAGCTGACTCTCCCATGCACAGAGCACTCGCTTGGCTGACAGACATCTCAGCTGACTCTCCCATGCACAGAGCGCTGGCTTGACTTATAGTCATCTCAGCTGCCCCTCCCATGCACAGAGCACTTTCTTGGCTGACATCCATCTCAGTCATCTCTCCCATACAAGGGAGAGCTCTCAGTCAACAACCATCTCAGCTGACTCTCCCAGGCACAGAGCGCTCGCTTGGCTGACATCCATCTCAGTCATCTCTCCCATGCACAGAGCGTTTTCTTGGCTGACAGTCATCTCAGCTGACTCTCCCAGGCACAGAGCGCTCGCTTGGCTGAGATGACTGTCAGCCAAGAAAACGCTCTGTGCATGGGAGAGACAACTGAGATGACTTTCAGCCAAGCGAGCGCTCTGTGCATGGGAGATTCAGCTGAGATGGTTGTTGACTGAGAGCTCTCCCTTGTATGGGAGAGATGACTGAGATGGATGTCAGCCAAGAAAGTGCTCTGTGCATGGGAGGGGCAGCTGAGATGACTATAAGTCAAGCCAGCGCTCTGTGCATGGGAGAGTCAGCTGAGATGTCTGTCAGCCAAGCGAGTGCTCTGTGCATGGGAGAGTCAGCTGAGATGACTGTCAGCCAAGCGAGCGCTCTGTGCATGGGAGGGGCAGCTGAGATGACTATAAGTCAAGCCAGCGCTCTGTGCATGGGAGAGTCAGCTGAGATGTCTGTCAGCCAAGCAAGCGCTCTGTGCATGGGAGGGGCAGCTGAGATGTCTGTCAGCCAAGCGAGTACTCTGTGCATGGGAGAGTCAGCTGAGATGACTGTCAGCCAAGCAAGCGCTCTGTGCATGGGAGGGGCAGCTGAGATGTCTGTCAGCCAAGCGAGTGCTCTGTGCATGGGAGAGTCAGCTGAGATGACTGTCAGCCAAGCGAGCGCTCTGTGCATGGGAGGGGCAGCTGAGATGTCTGTCAGCCAAGCCAGCGCTCTGTGCATGGGAGAGTCAGCTGAGATGTCTGTCAGCCAAGCAAGCGCTCTGTGCATGGGAGGGGCAGCTGAGATGTCTGTCAGCCAAGCGAGTGCTCTGTGCATGGGAGAGTCAGCTGAGATGACTGTCAGCCAAGCGAGCGCTCTGTGCATGGGAGAGTCAGCTGAGATGACTGTCAGCCAAGCGAGCGCTCTGTGCATGGGAGAGCCAGCTGAGATGGTTGTCGACTGAGTGAGCCCTCCCTTCTATGGTAGAGATCACCGAGATAGCTGTCATCCAAGCGAGTGCTATGCAGATGGGAAAGTTGGCCAGTGTAAGGGAGAGATGACGGAGATGGATGTCTAGCTAGGCGAGAGCTCTCTCTATGGACAAGTCGGCTGCCAGCCAAGCTGCGCTGGCAGCCGGCTAGAGCATCGTTCTGCCATCAGCCATCTAATGTGTATGGTGGTCAATATCCCCATAATATTTCAATCTCAGGACCCCTCCAAACTCCTGACGGCAGTGAAGATAGCGACTCCCTCCCATAACCTAGCCCTGGTTCTGTGTTCTCCATGCCCTCGTTTGGCCGGGGTGCTCCAGTCACTGAACTGTTAATATTGGTACATTTCCCTATTTGGCCCCTGTTCACTATGCCTAGACTTTCATGCCGACTTATATAGGGGCTATCTTCACAGGTGGAGACCATCGGTGATGCATACATGGTGGTTTCAGGGTTACCAGTGCGGAACGGGAAGCTGCATGCAAGAGAAATTGCACGTATGTCATTGGCGCTCCTGGACACTGTTAAAACATTCAAGATCCGGCACAGACCGAATACACAGCTCCATCTGCGCATAGGAATCCATACAGGTAAAACTGGTGGCATCACTCTCCAATCCCCACAGTGCTTTGTCATCTGGTCTCCAGAAGATCCCCATTTGCGAATGCCCATGATGTGCCGGAATAATAACGGCACTTTGTGCAGATCTGATGGACCTCACATATAGGAGCCTGATGGAGTCACCGCTGCTATCTGTGTACATCACCAAGTCTATAGTTGACCCTTGCAGTCGGTGAGTGGTAGCAGCTCCGATCACTATACCGTATGCAGTCACTGCAGGGTTAAATAAAAGCAATTCTCATGAGGGAGCCTCTTTCCTCAAAATTTCCTGTTTCGTAAAGCCTCACTGACATTGTATACAGCACCCATGAAAAAAACCTGTGTAGATTCCAGGGACAAGACCACCAGCTCCACGAATTCCCTCTATTGTCTGTGGACCATTCCCTGCATCCACCATTTGGCTCCTGGTTCTCCAGTTGTGTGTGGTCAGAGTGATTGATGACCAGGAGTCTTTGGAGGTGGCCGAGTTCAGCCCATATGAATTTTACAGATCAGACTTCTCATCATTTGTAAATTCTCAGTGTTTTCAACCAATCTAGAAGTCAGTTCACTTCTGCGTTTCTCTAGACTGTAAATGTAGAGGTGCACATCTGGTCATTTTCTTCCTAGCTCGCTGGGCACCCGGACAGGTCAGCCTGTTCTTCTAGAGCTGACATTTCTCTGCATGTCTTGTGGAGCTGCAGGCTGAAGGTGCAGTGGGTGTCCCCAGTGAGGATGCATTCTCCTCTTCCATGCTTCTAATACTTCAGGCCGTTGCTGTCCAACTGCTGTAAAACTAGAAAAGCCAGCATACCATGGCTGCCAATAGCTGGTGACGGCTGCCTGTGCAGGCCGACCCGAGACTGACGGTGTGTGACTCGAACCTGCTCAGACCACAGAGGACTATACAGGAGGTTAGAAGAGGTGACATATGACTGCGGATAGTGGGCCACAGACAGGGTAGGGTGTAACTAAGAGTCTGGCCACAGTAGGAGACGCACCAGCCCAGATACATTATGGCATTCATTTTCACACTGCCTTCCTTACAGATACAACTGCATGTCCAGAGAAGGATCATGAGATGTTTGTCCAAGAATGGGCAAACATCACAAAGCTCCACGGATGAGTATTCGTGTGCTAAATGCTCTGTGCCATCTGTCCATAACTTTGTCAGCCAGATGGACTTCAGCTGTGATGGGGTTAATCACTTTTTTCTACTAAACAGAGGCACAAGCTGAACAAATCTATTCCTAAAAAGGAGCGAAGTTCTAGGGCAGAGTCCTCGGAAATATGTGAAGATCCATCAGAGAGCGGGGAAGCAATGAAGGCAGCGTGTGTGTCTCCGATCCTGCATGGAGGTGTAGAGCAGATAGAGGAACCCTCCCCAGAGGAGGGTTACGCCAGAATACTGACTTGTTCTAAAATCAAGTTATTAACCCTCCAAACTCTTGTTCTTCCGCCTAGAAGAGGTCCATTATGGAGATGCGATTTTGCTATGCATTGGTTATATAGTGCTATCATATACCACAGTGCTGTACAGACATTATTATTGCTGTCCCCATTGGGCCTCACAGTCTACATTTCCTATCAGTATTTGTAGTGCGGGAGGAAACCGGAAACACACAAGACTTGTCCATTATGGTGGAGTCCAAGCTCTCCAGGTGGCTCAGATCTCTGTTCTCAATGACCCAGCCTAAGGCCGCCGTCACACTAGCAGTATGTGGTCAGTATTTTACATCAGTATTTGTAGCCAAAACCAGGAGTGGAACAATCAGAGGAAAAGTATAATAGAAACATATGCTCCACTTCTGTATTTATCACCCACTCCTGGCTACAAATACTGATGTAAAATCCTGACCAAATACTGCTAGTGTGACGTCAGCCTAACACTCGGCCAATCTCACATATCTTAATGCCGGCATCTCTAGGATATTCATCATGTATAGTCTATGTATGCGACAAGCGGCCTGTGACCATTTACATGTACATCCCTGTCTGCTCAGGTCCAGTTTGCGCGGGTGTGGTTGGACTAAAGATGCCTCGATACTGTCTGTTTGGTGACACGGTGAACACGGCGTCCCGGATGGAATCTAATGGGGAAGGTGAGCATGAGCCGAGATGCAGCCAAGAGATCTATGGCCTTCACAGGATGATCTAGGCAGAGCTCCAGCAGAACAGGCGAGGTCGGGAGCCTCCACGCAGTCCTTGTAGAGTGATAGTGGAGAGGTTCTACAACCTACCAATGATGGCGGAGGATGAAGACAGTGGTGCTCACCACCACACTTCTGGGTTATGTCACCGTTGTCATATTTCTTCATGTTTTCTTATTTCCTCAGCACTTAAGATCCATATTTCTTCAGCCACTAAAGAAGTCTTAGATGAGTTTAGCTGCTTTCAACTGGAACTTCGGGGAGATATTGAAATGAAGGTAAAATAAAAGAAAATACAGATTAAGAAGCTCACAGCAATAAAATGTCCAGGAAAATTATAGGATAAACTGTAACATGACCTCCCGCCCCTTTCCTCTCAGAGCATGAGTCTCACACAGACACTGAGGAAGACACTGTAACATGACCTCCTGCTCCATCCCTCTCACAGCATGAGTCTCAGACACTGAGGAAGACACTGTAATATGACCTCCCGCTCCATCCCTCTCAGAACATTAGTATCACACAGACACTGAGGGAGAGAGAATGTAACATGACCTGATGCTCCATCCCTGTCACAGCATGAGTCTCATGAGTCTCACACAGACACTGAGTAACAGCTACTGTAGAATGACTTCCTGCTCCTTCCCTTTCACAGCTTGGGTCTCACACAGACACTGATGGAGAGACTGTAGTATGACCTACTGCTCCTTCCCTCTCACAGCATGGGGCTCACACAGACACTGATCAAGAGACTGTAGCATGACCTCCTGCTCCTTCCCTTTTACAGCATAAGTCTCACACAGGCATTGAGGGCGAGACTGTAACATGACCCTTCCTCCTTTCCTTTCACAGCATGAGTCTCACACAGACAATGAGGGGGAGACTGAAGAATGACCTGCTGCTCCATCTCTGTCACAGCATGAGTGTCACACAGACACTGAGGAACAGTGACTGTAACATGACCTACCGCTCTTTCCCCATCACAGGATGAGTCTCACACAGACACTGAGGAAGAGAGTCTCATGCTGTGAGAGGGAAGGAGAGAGGGTCATGTTACAGTCTCTCTTCCTCAGTGTCTGTGTGAGACTCATGCTGTGAGAGGGAAGGAGCAGAAGGTCATGTCACAATCTCTTCCTCAGTGTCAGTCTCATGCTGTGAGAGGGAAGGAGAGAGGGTCATGATACAGTCTAACACTGACACTGAGATTGTGACATGACCTTCTGCTCCTTCCCTCTCACAGCATGAATATCACACTGACACTGAGGAAGAGAGACTGTAACATGACCTTCACTCTTTCCCTTTCACAGCATGAGTCTCGCAGACACTGAGTAACAGCGACTTTTATATGACTCTCCTTCCCTTTCACAGCATAAGTCTCACACAGACACTGAGAAACAGAGACTGTAACATGACCTCCCGTTCTTTCCCCATCACAGCATGAGTCTCACACAGACACTGAGGGAGAGACTGTAACATGACCTCATGCTCCTTCCCTCTCACAGCATGAGTCTCACACATACACTGAGGGAGAGAGGTTGTAACATGACCTCCTGCTCCTTCCCTCTCACAGCATGAGTCTCACACATACACTGAGGGAGAGAGGTTGTAACATGACCTCCCTTTCCTTCCCTCTCACAGCATGAGTCTCACACATACACTGAGGGAGAGAGTAGAATCACCAGCCCAGTTTCTGACTATCATTTCCCATCTGTGCACTGTGAGCAGCTGGATGTTGTAATGAGATTATCCCCCATGAAGACCCACAGGTCCACTGGATGTCCAGTTTCTCAATCTTCATGTTTCACTTCATCATACGTTCTTTTCTCTTGTGTATTACAGGGCAAGGGGAAAATGAAGACCTTCTGGTTACTTGGAGAAATTACAGACGCCGATGTTATTTGAGACTCTTGCTCCGAATGTGGCCAGCTGGGTTTCGAGCTGCTCATTAGACTAATCTGGGTACTAGGTAATCACTGACCTACCCACAGCCCGCTCTTCCCAGAACACGTTGTTTATGGCGTCCTCTATGCTTGGATGAGCAGACGCCTAACCTATTATTCTCATCTCTGGGAATGAGTCATTATGCACCAGCTAATTAGCCAAGAGACGACCTCTGCATTGGTCAAATGGCTGCAACACAATACAGTTAATAGCCAAACCAGGGCCTGCAAGGGGACATCATTGCAGGAGGCAATGCAGGGTCCAGAATGGCAGTAGACATCACTCATACCTGCAACCTACTGAAAACCACCAAGGAGATCCCAAACATGTTCAGAAATGGACAAGTGTCGAGGTTTTGTCCTTGCTCTTCACCCTGAGTGTTGGTTCTGAAGATCTCTTCAACAGATCACACTGCAACCAAATCTTCTATTTGAACCACGGTTTTCATTCTTTGCTCAGGTTCCTATACTCCATACCTATACTTCATCTTTATACTGGATCTGGAGTCAAACAGGACAGCACTGGTTACACGGAGATCGGTAAGAGGAGGCGCTTAGTAAAGCGGATCTACAGCAGAATTGCCAATCTGGAGATTCCACACAATGACGACGAAAGGAACAGGAAATAGAAGAAAGGGTAGTCAGCGACCAGACTATGACAACGGCATTGTCCAGCACCAGGCTTTGCGCCTGAAACACTCTCCCCTTAGCCAAAAGCTGTTAATACCCCAATGTAATCCAGGAGAACTGAGCATCAGGACTTCAGCTGACGGAGACGTCTGTGGAGGCTTGGAATAAGATGTGTAGTATGTAGCTGTACTGAGTCCATGGCACATTCAGCCTTCAATAAAGACGAGTAGATCAAGCCTTCGTGTGCATTATTCCTGGAGCCAGGCTCTCCTTCCATTTCTCAATACTCCCCCAATATGCCGGATCATGTCACAGCACATGGCGTAATCATAGCGTGAGAGAGTGCGCCTGATGGTAATGACATCGAGCGGCCTCATGTACCGTGTTACTGGGGCAGGTGGTGCCACGTTGTTCCTAGTAGCGTGGCTAGGGTTACAAGCATGGTGACAACTTTACACTGTCTGCGCACTGACTGCAGTAATGTCCGCTGCTGGAAAAGCTCCTGACACATCCAGTATATTATTATTATTATACACTTTTATAGCGCCATTTGTTACATGGCGCTTTACATGTGAAAAGGGGCAAATATAGACAAGTACAATAAACATGAGCAAAAACAAGGCACTAACAGGTACAGAAGGAGAGAGGACCCTGCCCATGAGGGTTAACAGTCTGCAGGGGATGGGTGAGGATACACTAGGAGAGGGTAGGGCAGGTTGTGCGGCGGTTCAGTAGGTTCAGGATCACTGCAGGCTGGAGGCGTGTCGGAAGAGGTGAGTCTTCAGGTTCTTTTTGAGGATTTCCGTAGTAGGCGAGAGCCTGATGTGTTGGGGTAGAGAGTTCTAGAGTAGGGGGGAAGCACGGGAGAAGTCTTGGATGCGGTTGTGACACATGGGTCATCAATGGTCCTTTATGTTATTTACCTATGCAGAGTTTTCAGATTGTGCAGCTCCTGCTATGGATCCAGAGGGTGTGTGTCGGACAATGGATTCCTGCGGTGGTTTGCTAAGATGGCGGGCAGTTAGTATGTAGAGTAAATGAGACATAGTTTGTAATTCTCTGTGCAATAATTATATCAATGATTATTATGTAAAATGATGATGGATTGTGTATATACTGATTAGTAGTTATTGGTGATAATGTAGAAATCGCTCACTGGCCAGTTATTCAATAGGGTGGTTGTATGCCTCTTTGTTACAGAAGACATGCAGAACTATGATGTAATTTTATAATTCGCTTTTCCCATATTTTTTCTACCTGTGTCACAATGTAATGGGCTTATCTACAGCATTACAGAATGCTGGTTGTGTCGGATGTAGTGAGATCGTTCTGCTGGTTGTGTCGGATGTAGGGAGATCGTTCTGCTGGTTGTGTCGGATGTAGTGAGATCGTTCCGCTGGTTGAGTCGGATGTAGTGAGATCGTTCTTCTGGTTGTGACTGATGAGTTGAGATCGTTCTGCTGGTTGTGACTGACGTAGTGAGATCCTTCTGCTGGTTGTGTCGGATGTAGTGAGATTGTTCTGCTGGTTGAGTCGGATGTAGTGAGATTGTTCTGCTGGTTGAGTCGGATGTAGGGAGATTGTTCTGCTGGTTGAGTCGGATGTAGTGAGATCGTTCTGCTGGTTGAGTCGGATGTAGTGAGATCGTTCTGCAGGTTGAGTCGGATGTAGTGAGATTGTTCCGCTGGTTGTGTCGGATGTAGTGAGATCGTTCTGCTGGTTGTGTTGTCGGATGTAGTGAGATTGTTCTCGTGGTTGTGTCGGATGTAGTGAGATCGTTCCGCTGGTTGTGTCGGATGTAGTGAGATCGTTCCGCTGGTTGTGTCGGATGTAGTGAGATCGTTCCGCTGGTTGTGTCGGATGTAGTGAGATCGTTCTGCTGGTTGTGACTGATGAATTGAGATCGTTCTCCTGGTTGTGACTGACGACTGACGTAGTGAGATCGTTCTGCTGGTTGAGTCGGATGTAGGGAGATCGTTCCGCTGGTTGTGTCGGATGTAGTGAGATCGTTCTTCTGGTTGTGACTGATGAATTGAGATCGTTCTCCTGGTTGTGACTGACGACTGACGTAGTGAGATCGTTCCGCTGGTTGAGTCGGATGTAGTGAGATCGTTCTGCAGGTTGAGTCGGATGTAGTGAGATTGTTCCGCTGGTTGTGTCGGATGTAGTGAGATCGTTCTGCTGGTTGTGTTGAGTCGGATGTAGTGAGATTGTTCTGCTGGTTGTGTCGGATGTAGTGAGATCGTTCCGCTGGTTGTGTCGGATGTAGTGAGATTGTTCTCGTGGTTGTGTCGGATGTAGTGAGATCGTTCCGCTGGTTGTGTCGGATGTAGTGAGATCGTTCCGCTGGTTGTGTCGGATGTAGTGAGATCGTTCTGCTGGTTGAGTCGGATGTAGTGAGATCGTTCTGCTGGTTGAGTCGGATGTAGGGAGATCGTTCCGCTGGTTGTGTCGGATGTAGTGAGATCGTTCCGCTGGTTGTGACTGATGAATTGAGATCGTTCTCCTGGTTGTGACTGACGACTGACGTAGTGAGATCGTTCCGCTGGTTGAGTCGGATGTAGTGAGATCGTTCTGCAGGTTGAGTCGGATGTAGTGAGATTGTTCCGCTGGTTGTGTCGGATGTAGTGAGATCATTCTGCTGGTTGTGTTGAGTCGGATGTAGTGAGATTGTTCTGCTGGTTGAGTCGGATGTAGTGAGATCGTTCTGCAGGTTGAGTCGGATGTAGTGAGATCGTTCTGCTGGTTGAGTCGGATGTAGTGAGATCATTCTGCTGGTTGTGTTGAGTCGGATGTAGTGAGATTGTTCTGCTGGTTGTGTCGGATGTAGTGAGATCGTTTTGCTGGTTGAGTCGGATGTAGTGAGATCATTCTGCTGGTTGAGTCGGATGTAGTGAGATCGTTCTGCAGGTTGAGTCGGATGTAGTGAGATCGTTCTGCAGGTTGAGTCGGATGTAGTGAGATCGTTCTGCTGGTTGAGTCGGATGTAGTGAGATCATTCTGCTGGTTGTGTTGAGTCGGATGTAGTGAGATTGTTCTGCTGGTTGTGTCGGATGTAGTGAGATCGTTCTTCTGGTTGTGTCGGATGTAGTGAGATCGTTTTGCTGGTTGAGTCGGATGTAGTGAGATCGTTCCGCTGGTTGTGTCGGATGTAGTGAGATCGTTCTGCTGGTTGAGTCGGATTTAGGGAGATCGTTCTCATGGTTGTAACTGATGTTGGGAGATCGTTTTGCTAGTTGTGACTGATTATACCCAAGAGAAAGGGGGGCCCTTTGTAAGCAGACGCTTCCAATTTAATACTAACAACCTATATGAAGTAGAGGTCTATGCTGCATATCTTAAAATATAGATCTTTATTAAACAATTCAAACATAAAAATATAAATAAATAGGGGAAATTAATAACAGATACTGCACCTACAGATTAAGTATAAGGTATACGTAAAATTCACCGCACTCTCTAGGATTTTTATGCAAAATTTAGTATGAATTTATTATACATAAACTGGGAGCGTAACAGAATATTAAAGCATATGCGATTATTTATACAACGTTTCGGCTCAACCAGAGCCTTTGTCACGTAATCGCTGCAAATAAAAAGAAAAGAAAATATGCAAAATACGATGAATAAACAATAAAGTAACACATGTCAAAGGTGTCAAAATAGTGGATCATCCTAGTGTAGAAAAAAGAAGAAAGCTGATCTACCAACAATAGTGATGTATATAAACATGGGTGGAGATGGTGAAAGTAGAGTATATGAATGGTCAGGAAGCGAACAATAGGAATTAGCGCAATGATCCTGAGTGCCCTGTGGGTGGGAACAATCATGTGAATAACGTAACAACGTACAGTGTGATAATTATATATAGCCTAAAAGAGAAAGAAAGCAACATAAAGGAACCATCTAAAATGCACCATAACATCACAGCAACAAGATAACAACCACTAGGGCTATCCTCACAAAAATGGTAGACAACAGCATAGTCGTTTACCTTATTCCAGATAAGATAGAGAAGGGAGAAAGTCGCAGTGGTGCAATATAAGCTCTGCCGAAAATGGTGAGAGATTAATATACGTGCAGCAGGAGAGAGCGTGTCCATAGGAAAAAGTATGGGACCTACTGTAATCGAAATGTCAGTAGTGAGGATCTGCTGGGGCAAGTAATATGTCAGTCAGTAATCCTGTGGTTTATAGACCGGGGGTCCATGGTGTGCACCGGAAGTGACATAGCGCTACTCAGTAGGGTCCACTGCGCATGCGCAGCTTATGTTATGGCAACCGGTAACCAAGTGAACTCCGATGCGGCATAGACAATATTATACCGATGTGCCGCAATAGAGGGAGCGGGAAAGAGGGATAAAGGCACCGGTGCCCGGCAGCAAGGACATGTTTTAGACATGTTTTTAGACCCCCGGTCTATAAACCACAGGATTAGTGACTGACATATTACTTGCCCCAGCAGATCCTCGCTACTGACATTTCGATTACAGTAGGTCCCATACTTTTTCCTATGGACACGCTCTCTCCTGCTGCACGTATATTAATCTCTCACCATTTTCGGCAGAGCTTATATTGCACCACTGCGACTTTCTCCCTTCTCTATCTTATCTGGAATAAGGTAAACGACTACGCTGTTGTCTACCATTTTTGTGAGGATAGCCCTAGTGGTTGTTATCTTGTTGCTGTGATGTTATGGTGTATTTTAGATGGTTCCTTTATGTTGCTTTCTTTCTCTTTTAGGCTATATATAATTATCGCACTGTACATTGTTACGTTATTCACGATTGTTCCTACCCACAGGGCACTCAGGATCATTGCGCTAATTCCTATTGTTCGCTTCCTGACCATTCATATACTCTACTTTCACCATCTCCACCCATGTTTATATACATCACTATTGTTGGTAGATCAGCTTTCTTCTTTTTTCTACACTAGGATGATCCACTATTTTGACACCTTTGACATGTGTTCTTTTATTGTTTATTCATTGTATTTTGCATATTTTCTTTTCTTTTTCTTTGCAGCGATTACGTGACAAAGGCTCTGGTTGAGCCGAAACGTTGTATAAATAATCGCATATGCTTTAATATTCTGTTACGCTCCCAGTTTATGTATAATAAATTCATACAAAATTTTGCATAAAAATCCTAGAGAGAGTGCGGTGAATTTTACGTATACCTTATACTTAATCTGTAGGTGCAGTATCTGTTATTTATTTCCCCTATTTATTTATATTTTTATGTTTGAATTGTTTAATAAAGATCTATATTTTAAGATATGCAGCATAGACCTCTACTTCATATAGGTTGTTAGTTGTGACTGATGTACATAGTTACATAGTTACATAGTTATTAAGGTTGAAGGAAGACTGTAAGTCCATCTAGTTCAACCATAGCCTAACCTAACATGCCCTAACATGTTGATCCAGGGGAAGGCAAAAAAACCCCATGTGGCAAAGAGTAACTCCACCATGGGGGAAAAATTCCTTCCCGACTCCACATACGGCAATCAGACTAGTTCCCTGGATCAACACCCTAACAAGGAATCTAGTGTATATACCCTGTAACATTATACTTTTCCAGAAAGGTATCCAGTCCCCTCTTAAATTTAATTAATGAATCACTCATTACAACATCATACGGCAGAGAGTTCCATAGTCTCACTGCTCTTACAGTAGGGAGATTGTTCTGCTGGATATGACGGATTTAGGGAGATTGTTCTCCTGGTTGTGACTGTCGTGGGGAGATCGTTTTGCTGAGTAAAATGTTTGAAGAGAAAAGGTAGGCCTTACAAAACGGGAGTCACCACCATGTAAATACAAAAAACGCAGCTTTATTAAACACGTATGCAAAAGGCAGAACACATTAAAAACATTTAAAACAAGGGGATGTAACATATCCCTGAATAAACAAAAGCCCGTGGTAAGGCCACAAAACCGCACCAACCGTGCAGGGTAAAATACACATGCCCATAAATGTAGGTAGCCTAGCCTGAGTAATGGTGTAGTGGCTTAAAGTAACCAGCCCCCCTGGTCCCATGCAATCACTCATGTAAAGAAACAAGGTGCATGCCTAAAGACAACTTGACATACACCCCATGATACTGTGCCATGAAGTCTGTAAATGAGACAAAATATGCAAAAAAACCATAAACATTAGCATGAGACCAGCCAAACAAATGCTACAGGCAGAGATATCAGATACCCACCAAGAAGAAAGAAAGAAGCCAGTAACCTAAGATGGAAGGGCAAGCATGAAATGCATAAAATAGCCCATGAGTACTGGTGGTGGGCAGGGCTACAAGGGCATGTGTACCCTGGAGAGAGTGAGTGAGGGCAGCAGGCACCCAACGCGTGTCGCCACGCTCCGGTGGCTTCGTCAGGGGTAATGCCAGGCATGCTTGCCCTTCCATCTTAGGTTACTGGCTTCTTTCTTTCTTCTTGGTGGGTATCTGATATCTCTGCCTGTAGCATTTGTTTGGCTGGTCTCATGCTAATGTTTATGGTTTTTTTGCATATTTTGTCTCATTTACAGACTTCATGGCACAGTATCATGGGGTGTATGTCAAGTTGTCTTTAGGCATGCACCTTGTTTCTTTACATGAGTGATTGCATGGGACCAGGGGGGCTGGTTACTTTAAGCCACTACACCATTACTCAGGCTAGGCTACCTACATTTATGGGCATGTGTATTTTACCCTGCACGGTTGGTGCGGTTTTGTGGCCTTACCACGGGGTTTTGTTTATTCAGGGATATGTTACATCCCCTTGTTTTAAATGCTTTTAATGTGTTCTGCCTTTTGCATACGTGTTTAATAAAGCTGCGTTTTTTGTATTTACATGGTGGTGACTCCCGTTTTGTAAGGCCTACCTTTTCTCTTCAAACATTTTACTCAGTAGTTCTTAGGCCTTGGTTTGAGTCCCATTGATCGTAGTGCCCCCATTGTTCTCTTTTTGGAGATCGTTTTGCTGGATGTGACGGATGTAGAGATCGTTCTGCTGGTTGTGACTGTCGTAGGGAGCTCGTTTTGCTGGTTGTGACAGATGTAGCGAGATTGTTCTGTTGGTTGTGACTGATGTAGAGATTGTTCTGTTGGTTGTGACTGATGTAGAGATTGTTCTGCTGGTTGTGACTGATGTAGAGATTGTTCTGTTGGTTGTGACAGATGTAGAGATTGTTCTGCTGGTTGTGACTGATGTAGAGATTGTTCTGTTGGTTGTGACTGATGTAGAGATTGTTCTGCTGGTTGTGACTGATGTAGAGATTGTTCTGTTGGTTGTGACTGATGTAGAGATTGTTCTGTTGGTTGTGACTGATGTAGAGATTGTTCTGCTGGTTGTGACTGATGTAGAGATTGTTCTGTTGGTTGTGACAGATGTAGAGATTGTTCTGCTGTTGTGACTGATGTAGAGATTGTTCTGTTGGTTGTGACAGATGTAGAGATTGTTCTGTTGGTTGTGACTGATGTAGAGATTGTTCTGCTGGTTGTGACTGTGACATAGGTAGATTTTTGTCCTGGCTGTAACACTGACATAGGCAGATTGTTTGCTCTCTTGGTTGTGACTGTGACGTAGAGGGGCTAGTCCCTTGGTTGTGACTGTGACACCGGTGTATCATTCTGCTGGCTGTGACTATAACATAAGGAGCATTGTTTTCTTGGGTGTGATGTATAACAATAACTCTGGATGGGACAGTGATTCTGGAGATGTTTTATTTTTTTCATCTGACCTATAGAGCATTCACTTGTGCTGTATGGTGACACTTCTGCTCAGGATAATTTTCAGAGTTCTGAGAATTACATGTTGGGATAATTTTCAATGCTGTGTGGGACAGACTGATCCAGATAGTGTGATATTGGAGTGCTAAAAGCTGAGCTCCTTTTGAAGGGAGAGTTCCTAGTTCTGATGTCCGAAACTCCCTGGATAAGAAAGGAAGATAACAAGAGGGATCACCACTAAAACCAACAAGGGTCACATAATAACATAGGACTTACAGTGATTCTGTTAGCATTCTCCATCCAGAAGGTCTTGGCCTGATCCATCTGGTAGTCGTATTCCTGTCAAGCATAAAATACAATAATCAGTTACATACACAAGCCGACTCTCCAGCCACGATGATCATGAGGATCCACTAATCACATCTGACCAGCTTGCAGCGCTAAGTACCTTACTGGGAGTGGGAATCTTTGGTAAGAAACCCTCCACCTGATAGTCCCTCTTACTAGAAGATTCGGTGACACTAGTCTCCTCCAATGGCGACCTCAGTTCTTCAAGAATCTCTTGACTGAAACCAGAATATAAAAGCATCAAATCTTCATTCTGTGGTCAGTACAGTACACATCTCTTCTCTCCATCAGGTGGGTACAGTACACTCGCACATCTCTCCGCTCTCAGGTGGGTACAGTACACTCGCACATCTCTCCGCTCTCAGGTAGGTACAGTACACTCGCACATCTCTCCGCTCTCAGGTAGGTACAGTACACTCGCACATCTCTCCGCTCTCAGGTAGGTACAGTACACTCGCACATCTCTCCGCTCTCAGGTAGGTACAGTACACTCGCACATCTCTCCGCTCTCAGGTAGGTACAGTACACTCGCACATCTCTCCGCTCTCAGGTAGGTACAGTACACTCGCACATCTCTCCGCTCTCAGGTAGGTACAGTACACTCGCACATCTCTCCGCTCTCAGGTAGGTACAGTACACTCGCACATCTCTCCGCTCTCAGGTAGGTACAGTACACTCGCACATCTCTCCGCTCTCAGGTAGGTACAGTACACTCGCACATCTCTCCGCTCTCAGGTAGGTACAGTACACTCGCACATCTCTCCGCTCTCAGGTGGGTAAAGGACACTCGCACATCTCTCCGCTCTCAGGTGGGTACAGTACACTCGCACATCTCTCCTCTCCATCAGGTGGGTACAGTACACTCGCACATCTCTCCGCTCTCAGGTGGGTACAGTACACTCGCACATCTCTCCTCTCCATCAGGTGGGTACAGTACACTCGCACATCTCTCCGCTCTCAGGTAGGTACAGTACACTCGCACATCTCTCCTCTCCATCAGGTGGGTACAGTATACTCGCACATCTCTCCGCTCTCAGGTAGGTACAGTACACTCACACATCTCTCCGCTCTCAGGTGGGTACAGTACACTCGCACATCTCTCCTCTCCATCAGGTGGGTACAGTACACTCGCACATCTCTTCTCTCCATCAGGTGGGTACAGTACACTCGCACATCTCTCCTCTACATCAGGTAGGTACAGTACACTCGCACATCTCTCCTCTCCATCAGGTGGGTACAGTACACTCGCACATCTCTCCGCTCTCAGGTAGGTACAGTACACTCGCACATTTCTTCTCTCCATCAGGTGGGTACAGTACACTCGCACATCTCTCCTCTCCATCAGGTGGGTACAGTACACTCGCACATCTCTCCTCTCCATCAGGTGGGTACAGTATACTCGCACATCTCTCCGCTCTCAGGTAGGTACAGTACACTCGCACATCTCTCCTATCCATCAGGTGGGTACAGTACACTCACACATCTCTTCTCTCCATCAGGTGGGTACAGTACACTCGCACATCTCTCCTCTCTCAGGTAGGTACAGTACACTCGCACATCTCTCCGCTCTCAGGTAGGTACAGTACACTCACACATCTCTCCGCTCTCAGGTGGGTACAGTACACTCGCACATCTCTCCTCTCCATCAGGTGGGTACAGTACACTCGCACATCTCTCCTCTCCATCAGGTGGGTACAGTACACTCACACATCTCTTCTCTCCATCAGGTGGGTACAGTACACTCGCACATCTCTCCGCTCTCAGGTAGGTACAGTACACTCGCACATCTCTCCGCTCTCAGGTAGGTACAGTACACTCGCACATCTCTCCGCTCTCAGGTGGGTACAGTACACTCGCACATCTCTCCGCTCTCAGGTAGGTACAGTACACTCGCACATCTCTCCGCTCTCAGGTGGGTACAGTACACTCGCACATCTCTCCGCTCTCAGGTGGGTACAGTACACTCGCACATCTCTCCGCTCTCAGGTAGGTACAGTACACTCGCACATCTCTCCGCTCTCAGGTGGGTACAGTACACTCGCACATCTCTCCGCTCTCAGGTAGGTACAGTACACTCGCACATCTCTCCGCTCTCAGGTAGGTACAGTACACTCGCACATCTCTCCGCTCTCAGGTGGGTACAGTACACTCGCACATCTCTCCTCTCCATCAGGTAGGTACAGTACACTCGCACATCTCTCCGCTCTCAGGTGGGTACAGTACACTCGCACATCTCTCCGCTCTCAGGTAGGTACAGTACACTCGCACATCTCTTCTCTCCATCAGGTGGGTACAGTACACTCGCACATCTCTCCGCTCTCAGGTCGGTACAGTACACTCGCACATCTCTCCGCTCTCAGGTAGGTACAGTACACTCGCACATCTCTCCGCTCTCAGGTAGGTACAGTACACTCGCACATCTCTTCTCTCCATCAGGTGGGTACAGGACACTCGCACATCTCTCCGCTCTCAGGTAGGTACAGTACACTCGCACATCTCTCCGCTCTTAGGTAGGTACAGTACACTCGCACATCTCTCCGCTCTCAGGTGGGTACAGTACACTCACACATCTCTCCACTCTCAGGTGGGTACAGTACACTCGCACATCTCTCCTCTCCATCAGGTGGGTAGAGTACACTCGCACATCTTTCCTCTCCATCAGGTAGGTACTGTACACTCGAACATCTCTCCGCTCTCAGGTAGGTACAGTACACTCGAACATCTCTCCGCTCTCAGGTAGGTACAGTACACTCGCACATCTCTCCGCTCTCAGGTAGGTACAGTACACTCGAACATCTCTTCTCTCCATCAGGTGGGTACAGTACACTCACACATCTCTTCTCTCCATCAGGTGGGTACAGTACACTCGCACATCTCTCCGCTCTCAGGTAGGTACAGTACACTCGCACATCTCTCCGCTCTCAGGTAGGTACAGTACACTCGCACATCTCTTCTCTCCATCAGGTGGGTACAGTACACTCACACATCTCTTCTCTCCATCAGGTGGGTACAGTACACTCACACATCTCTCCGCTCTCAGGTGGGTACAGTACACTCGCACATCTCTCCGCTCTCAGGTGGGTACAGGACACTCGCACATCTCTCCGCTCTCAGGTGGGTACAGTACACTCGCACATCTCTCCTCTCCATCAGGTGGGTACAGTACACTCGCACATCTCTCCTCTCCATCAGGTGGGTACAGTACACTCGCACATCTCTCTGCTCTCAAGTGGGTACAGGACACTCACACATCTCTTCTCTCCATCAGGTGGGTACAGTACACTCGCACATCTCTCCGCTCTCAGGTAGGTACAGTACACTCGCACATCTCTCCGCTCTCAGGTAGGTACAGTACACTCGCACATCTCTTCTCTCCATCAGGTGGGTACAGTACACTCGCACATCTCTCCGCTCTCAGGTGGGTACAGGACACTCGCACATCTCTCCGCTCTCAGGTAGGTACAGTACACTCACACATCTCTCCTCTCTCAGGTAGGTACAGTACACTCGCACATCTCTCCACTCTCAGGTAGGTACAGTACACTCGCACATCTCTCCGCTCTCAGGTAGGTACAGTACACTCGCACATCTCTTCTCTCCATCAGGTGGGTACAGTACACTCGCACATCTCTCCTCTCCATCAGGTGGGTACAGTACACTCGCACATCTCTCTGCTCTCAGGTAGGTACAGTACACTCGCACATCTCTCCGCTCTCAGGTAGGTACAGTACACTCGCACATCTCTCCGCTCTCAGGTAGGTACAGTACACTCGCACATCTCTTCTCTCCATCAGGTGGGTACAGGACACTCGCACATCTCTCCTCTCTCAGGTAGGTACAGTACACTCACACATCTCTCCGCTCTCAGGTGGGTACAGTACACTCGCACATCTCTCCGCTCTCAGGTAGGTACAGTACACTCGCACATCTCTCAGGTAGGTACAGTACACTCGCACATCTCTCCGCTCTCAGGTGGGTACAGTACACTCGCACATCTCTACTCTCCATCAGGTGGGTACAGTACACTCGCACATCTCTCCTCTCCATCAGGTGGGTACAGTACACTCACACATCTCTTCTCTCCATCAGGTGGGTACAGTACACTCGCACATCTCTCCGCTCTCAGGTGGGTACAGTACACTCGCACATCTCTCCGCTCTCAGGTGGGTACAGGACACTCGCACATCTCTCCGCTCTCAGGTGGGTACAGTACACTCGCACATCTCTCCTCTCCATCAGGTGGGTACAGTACACTCGCACATCTCTCCTCTCCATCAGGTGGGTACAGTACACTCGCACATCTCTCCTCTCCATCAGGTGGGTACAGTACACTCGCACATCTCTCCTCTCCATCAGGTGGGTACAGTACACTCGCACATCTCTCCTCTCCATCAGGTGGGTACAGTACACTCACACATCTCTTCTCTCCATCAGGTGGGTACAGTACACTCGCACATCTCTCCGCTCTCAGGTAGGTACAGTACACTTGCACATCTCTCCGCTCTCAGGTGGGTACAGTACACTCGCACATCTCTCCGCTCTCAGGTAGATACAGTACACTCGCACATCTCTCCACTCTCAGGTGGGTACAGGACACTCGCACATCTCTCCGCTCTCAGGTGGGTACAGTACACTCGCACATCTCTCCGCTCTCAGGTGGGTACAGTACACTCGCATATCTCTCCACTCTCAGGTAGGTACAGTACACTCGCAAATCTCTCCTCTCCATCAGGTGGGTACAGTACACTCGCACATCTCTTCTCTCCATCAGGTGGGTACAGTACACTCGCACATCTCTCCGCTCTCAGGTAGGTACAGTACACTCACACATCTCTTCTCTCTATCAGGTGGGTACAGTACACTCACTCATCTATCTGGTGGGCACAGTACACTCGTACATCTCTCAGGTGGGTACAGCACACTCGCACATCTCCTCTCCATCAGGTGGGTACAGTACACTCGCACATCTCTCAGGTGGGTACAGTACACTCACACATCTCCTTTCTCAGGTGGGTACAGTATACTCGCACATCTCTCAGGTGGGTACAGTACACTCGCACATCTCCTCTCCATCAAGTGGGCACAGTACACTCGCACATCTCTCAGGTGGGTACAGTACACTCACACATCTCCTTTCTCAGGTGGGTACAGTATACTCGCACATCTCCTTTCTCAGGTGGGTACAGTATACTCGCACATCTCCTTTCTCAGGTGGGTACAGTACACTCGCACATCTCCTTTCTCAGGTGGGTACAGTATACTCGCACATCTCTCCATCAGGTGGGTACAGTACACTCGCACATCTCTCCGCTCTCAGGTGGGTACAGGACACTCGCACATCTCTCCGCTCTCAGGTGGGTACAGTATACTCGCACATATCTCCGCTCTCAGGTGGGTACAGTACACTCGCACATCTCTCCGCTCTCAGGTAGGTACAGTACACTCGCACATCTCTCCTCTCCATCAGGTGGGTACAGTACACTCGCACATCTCTCCGCTCTCAGGTAGGTACAGTACACTCACACATCTCTCCGCTCTCAGGTGGGTACAGTACACTCGCACATCTCTCCTCTCTCAGGTAGGTACAGGACACTCGCACATCTCTCCACTCTCAGGTAGGTACAGTACACTCACACATCTCTTCTCTCTATCAGGTGGGTACAGCACACTCGCACATCTCTCCATCAGGTGGGTACAGTACACTCACACATCTCTCCATCAGGTGGGTACAGTACACTCACACATCTCTCCATCAGGTGGGTACAGTACACTCACACATCTCCTTTCTCAGGTGGGTACAGTACATTCGCACATCTCTCCATCAGGTGGGTACAGGACACTCGCACATCTCTCTCAGGTGGGTACAGTACACTCACACATCTCCTTTCTCAGGTGGGTACAGTACATTCGCACATCTCTCCATCAGGTGGGTACAGGACACTCACACATCTCTCTCAGGTGGGTACAGTACACTCACACATCTCCTTTCTCAGGTGGGTACAGTACATTCGCACATCTCTCATGTGGGTACAGTACACTCACACATCTCCTTTCTCAGGTGGGTACAGTATACTCGCACATCTCCTCTCAGGTGTGTACAGCACACTCGCACATCTCCTTTCTCAGGTGGGTACAGTATACTCGCACATCTCCTCTCAGGTGTGTACAGCACACTCGCACATCTCCTTTCTCAGGTGGGTACAGTATACTCGCACATCTCTCCATCAGGTGGGTACAGTACACTCACACATCTCTCCATCAGGTGGGTACAGTACACACACATCTCTCTCAGGTGGGTACAGTACACTCACACATCTCCTTTCTCAGGTGGGTACAGTACATTCGCACATCTCTCCATCAGGTGGGTACAGTACACACACATCTCTCTCAGGTGGGTACAGTACACTCACACATCTCCTTTCTCAGGTGGGTACAGTACATTCGCACATCCCCTCTCTATCAGGTAGGTACAGTACACTCGCACATCTCTCCATCAGGTGGGTACAGTATACTCGCACATCTCTCCGCTCTCAGGTGGGTACAGTACTGTCACAGATCCACTCTCAGCACGCGACTTGGGGTTGCGCCTGCAAGGGTTAATCTATCTCCCCTCTCTCAGTCCAGCATTCAACCTCTGTCCTATGCTGTAATGGGAGCATAAATCACACACCGACCCAGGCCACACACCCGCTCATACACGCTGCCACTGTCAAGGTGAAAATATATTTCCTTATATACTTTTTGTACTTTTATATCTTATACTGTAAAACAATAAGTTTTTCCTATCTGCTAATGTAAATGTAATTGTATTTAAAGATGGCTGCCAGTGTTCAGTTTCGTTTCAGTTTAGTGACCGAAGGGTTAAGATCCATTTCTTTGGAAATCGAAACTTAAGGAATGTGAAGAAAAGGAGGATCCACCAGAAGACATCAGAACAAATCAGAAAGACTGAATGCTAGCTTAAACCCCGCCTAATGCACGCCTTCCCCTAACACTCAATATAGTATTGTGTATTTTAGAATAAAGCCAGTTGCTGTGACCGTTACACACATGTGTGTGGATCCACGAGCATGCACTGAGATTGAACCAGCTACCTGTCTGACTCATTCTTACCCGGTACCACATGCTTATAGTTTAATTTGGAATGACTGGTGAAGGAAGGGTATTTGTCGTTACGACCCCGACAATTGGCAGCCCAACGGGGGGCGTGGCCAGCGATCCGAGGCCCCCTGGACCCATGCCTGGATGTCTGTGGATGATACCCGTAGTGGCTGACCTCGAGGACTGATCACCCTCCGCACACGGTAAGTGGTGATCATATACACTGTATATGTCACACTTGCTAGTGTCTCAGCCGTTATTGGTTTGTCTGTGGTCTCTTTGGGTCTGGGGAGGTGACCGGTCGAGTGGTGAGATCGAACGCGATCCTGTGCCACGCTCTGAACCAGCAACTGAGAGACGTCGCATTCTGTGCGTCCTCTGTACACCACACCTCCTCCACCGGTCATTGTACTCCATTCAACCATCCTACCCGTGACTATTGTCTAGTAGTGAAGTGGACTGAAAAATTGAGCCAGTTGTAGATTGTGGGGCAGCTTAGAGAATGGGATAGGAGACGCAGCCTCTGTGATATTGTACTAACCGGTAATTAAGACGTCCCAAGTGGGGGACCACCAGAATTTTGAGTACAAATAGGTAATTAAGACGCCCTGTACGGAGCCACCAGAAATAGGTAATTAAGACGTCCCGGAACGGGACCACCAGAAACAGGTAATTAAGACGTCCCGGAACGGGACCACCAGAAACAGGTAATTAAGACGTCCCGGAACGGGACCACCAGAAACAGGTAATTAAGACGCTCCGTACGGGACCACCAGAATTTTTGTGGAGGGCTCTCACTAGGAGACCGCCTCCCGACTGTTTGGGATATCGTGGCAGGATAGTCTGTTAATCACTGTTGTTCAGGTTAGGGATGGAAATATTGAGCGCGAGGCTCTTTTTCTTATACGTTGAGCGAGAGGCTCCGTGTTTTTAGAATATCAGTGTTGAAGATCGCTGCCAGTGGCCTACTGCAGGAGGCCATAGTATCCTGGGAGCCAAGCTGCGTATCTTAAAGTAGAAGTCCGTGCCCCACAAGTTAGATGAGGATGCTGTGGAAGTCAAGACAATGGTCACGGGAGGGCAAGAGACAGTCAAGAAGCTTATCTGCGAGTTGCGCGAGGCTTAAAGAACAAAGGATGAAAATAGGTTGATGGAGAGGAAGGATCAGACAATGTAGAGCCCGTGTTTGGTTATAAAATGCCTTTGAACTGTGATCTTACAGATTGTAAAATGGCCGCCGTGCCACTGACGATGAAAATGCAGTCCCAGCCACCGCCCTGTAATGGCGACGGGATGAGCTCTCCAGAAGCGTAGCTGTGTCCTGTTTGTGTTGTGCAGAATCCAACCTGGGTGGAAACCTGCCGTGTGTGTGCGTACGGACTGTCCTTGGGGCTCCGCCCAGATCACGGAGGATCATAGGAAAGTTTTGTAGAAATTAAGTCTGAAAACTGCTGCAATTTGTTACTTTGTAGGAGATGAAAGGGGGGGGAGCGGACCGCTGCGAGATTTCTTTGTCAGTTCTCCTCTTTTCTCCTTATCTACGCTACGTGCTGGAGAAGAGGGGGGCATACAGCTGGGCTTTTGTATTCTCCCTTGTGCGCTGTGGAATGCAGCGAAAGTTCTTATCTCCGTGTTACTAGATGGGAGGGGGTGCGTGAATCCCTGCGCGATCTGCTTGTAATTTTTCCCTTCGGTGCTGTGGGCTAGAGGGACGGGGAACCATGTATTGCATTCCAAAGTTTTTTTTTCTGTCCTTGGTTTAGTACAGGCTGAGAGATTTGTGTTTAAAGCAATAAGTACTGTATGAAATTGGAAGTGAAATAGATCTGTGTCTAGTCTTAGAGGAAAACTTGTAAGTAATTGAAAGATTGGTAATTACCTGTATCAAGTTGAGTGATTGATATATATAGCAAATTGAAGATAAACAGGGGGTCTCCCTGTTAGATAATATGGTCCCTCCCCAGGAAATTAAGCCTCTACTCCCGACTGTAAACCCTGTGCCCCTTACAGTCAAGGCAGCAATATATACTGGATTGCCGAGAAGTTCTATGGGCGTCTTATGGTAGTATTTAAAGATCTGGGATTCCCATTGTAACAAAAAGCCCATTCATACCTTTTTGTAGTAGACCCGATATTGAGATTTCCACTAAAGAGTTTTCAAAAGAATTTAGCCCAGCAGGAAAGACAAGGGTTAAATCACTAGCCGTAGTGATTCTTGCTCGCTCACTGGCCCCCACCGCTGCAGCTGCGAGATCAGTGTTTCTTATCTCCATGTAACAGACTCCAGTTTCTGCCCCCTCCTTTGTACACGTGAGTCCAGCTTCACACTCCAATACGCCTTTAACCCTGTATAGGAATCTAACTCCCTCCCAGCTTCCTTATGTCAATTTTCAGACCAAGAGCTTGTTTTAATCGATGTAGATGGCAGACCCCCCCAGCCCGGAAAGGCCCCTACATCTCCTCTTCCCGTGAAACCTTCACACTTACAAGGCTAGATTTTCCAGGAATCTGAAGTTTGGTTCCCTGTCATTCACGTTACTACATCACACCTCAGGAATCCCAGGTTCTTTTCTCAGTAGGGTATGGGGACATAAATACCCACCAGATAGGAGCCATAGTGAACCCAGCTAACTCTACCCTGTCACATAGAGGTGGTTTGGCCCAACAGATAGCTAAAAAGGGAAGCCCAGTCATAGCCCAAGAGTGTCAGGCCTACCTTGCCACTTATGGCCCCTTGCATCCAGGAGACGCTATGTCCACTCGAAGAGGGAATTTGCCCTGTGATATAGTGTTACACATTGCAGGCCCTATATATGATTACAAGACACCCGAGCACTGCCGTACAGTATTGCAGACTGCCTTGCAGACAGAGCTCACCTATGCAGGACATGCTACAGGTGTGCTGATTCAGCTTCATGGAGACAAATAGAGACCTGTTGCTTATTACAGCGGCCGCCTGGATACGGTGGCAAGAGGAAGTCCCTTATGTGTTTGGGCCGTGTTGTCTGTCCAGTTGTTGCTACCCAAGTCTTCAGAGATTGTTTTCAGTCACCCACTGACGGTCCATACCCCACGATGTATATGGTATCCTTAACCAAGTACAATCTAGCCACATATGTCCATGGCTGGACAGCTGCGACTTCGGTGTGCTATTCTCATGCCTACTAATGTGACTTTGAAAAGGTGCACTGTCCTGAACCCCGCTACTTTTCTCCTAGTTCCCCTGGATCCAAAGGGGGGAGGAGTAGGTGACAGGTGACATGAGCGAGGACACTATTTTTCTTTCTAGAATGGATCCAGAGGAACAAGATTAGGTTTCCAAACCCCATGATTGTCTAGAATTGATGTCTCAGGAAACGGCTGGTCTCTAGTGTGCCCATTCTAATGCTGATTTTGAGCTTTTTGTAGATGGATCCCGTCACCAAGATGACCGAGGATGCTTCTGTACCAGATATGCTGTGGTCTCAGAACATGAGGTAATCAAGGCAGAGTCAATGCCAGCTCATATGTCTGCACAAGAAGCATGCAAACTAGCAGAAGGTAAGACTGTAAATATCTACACTGATTCCAGGTATGCTTTTGGCATTGCACACGGTTATGGGCCTATCTGGAGAGCCAGGGCTTTCCTGACAGGAAATGGCCACCCCATTCAATGTGCTGAGGCAGTCCAGCAACTTATGAATGCACTACAGCTTCCCACCCAAGCAGGCATCATAAAGGTAAAGGCACATACCAAAGGCACTGATGGACGGACAAAGGGTAACGCACTGGCAGACCAGGCTGCCAAGAAAGCAGCAAGCACTCCTGTAGCCTCTCAAGTACATCACCTAGACACCCCACCATCTCCACTTGTGTTGAAAGACATCTTAGCCCGGTTACAAGAACAGGCAAGTAAGGAGGAGAAAAATAGGTGGTAAGAGATAGGGGCTTGCTCTGATACCATCACTGGACTATGGGGAGGGGTGAAAAGGTCTGCCTGCCACAGGTACTGTACCCAATGATGGCACAGGTTCTGCACGGGAATGTGCACCACTCGAAGACGGCCATGTGTGACACCCTACAGAAACAATGGATTGCCCCCCGGGTTTTCCACCTGCGCAGAAAGCCAGGTACAGAGCTGCATGATATGTGCCACACATAATCAGGGTAGGACAGTGAAAACCCCATCCAAACACACTCCCCGGCCCTTTAACCAATTCCAGAGACTGCAGATTGATTAAATTCAGTTACCCAGGGTAAGGACGTATGAGTATGTGTTGGTCTGCATTGATTTATTTTCAGGTTGGCCAGAAGCCTACCCAGTTGCCAAAGCTACGGCTAAGATAACGGCGAAGAAACTGATGGCTGAGATCATATGCAGGTATGGAGTTCCTGAAGTCATTGAAAGCGATCGGGGTTCCCATTTTACTGGAGAGATCATGTCAGAGGTAATGGCAGCACTGGGGGTAAGTCAAGCATTGCATACTCCATCCGTAGAGCAGTGGAAGAGTGGAGAGACTAAATGGAACTCTTAAGCTTAAAATCCAGAAGGCAATGGCAGAGACTGGTAAACCATGGACAGAATGCCTTCCTCTAGCTTTGTTTTCAGTAAGATATACCCCAAACAGGAAGACAGGACTGTCACCGTATGAGATTCTGTTTGGCAGGAGCCCCAATTTTGAATGTTTCTTTCCATAACAGTTGCAGCTCAAGTACCAGGACTTGACTAGCTATGTGCAGGCCTCACATGGACACCTTGCCAAAGTGCATTTAACTGTCTTCAGTTCTCTTCCAGACCCAGACAAGGTTCCTGGACACCATCCCTTTGTGCCAGGAGACCTGGTGTATGTGAAAAAGTTTGTGCGTAGAGATTGTCTCCAGACAAGATTTGAAGGACCCCACACAGTGATCCTGGTCACCCCCACTGCAGTAAAACTTGAAGGAAAGAGCACCTGGATCCACGCCTCATATTGTAAAAGAGACCGAACCAGTGTTTAGTCACAGTAGTGACTGAAGGGAAATGTTGCTGTTGTTTTTGATCTTGGGACTGCTATAATTCGCACGACACCACAGGTACACCAGTAGGGATTTTTGAGACAGGTTTCTGCAAGGAGAACAGTTCTTTAGATACTGATTTGCTAATTAAACATACACAATATATGTACACCAAAGATACCTGATGAACCTACCAGAAAGAGGAGAAGTTTTGATCAGCTCCACATGAGTTATGAAGAAGATCCACTAGTATATATTGATACCATTGGAGTGCCAAGGGGGGTGCCTGACCAGTTTAAAGCCCAGAACCAGATTTATGCTGGCATTGTTTCTACAATCCCACAGGTGCAGATTAATAAAAATGTTGAATGGATCAATTATATATATATATTACAGTGAACAAAGATTTGTCAATTATAGCTGTGATGCCTTCCAGGGTATAGTTGAGGATTTGGGCCCTAACACTTGTATGACCCGTGCTGCAACCCGACCTAAGAGAATTACACTGAATCCTGTCCAGACAAGATCACATGCAGTGATATAAGAAGCTGACACAGGATTGTGGTTGGTGGATACTGGAGACATTAACTTTTAGGAGTAGGCTGACAGTAATCCTTTTGGGAAGGAGCTGTAGACCAGCATGTCATGTCGCCCCCACCACCAGAGAACCAACCACATCAGGTAGGGTAAGACAGATACAGGAGTATTATCCCTGAAGGCCCTCTGACTAGTTAGCTACGCAAAAGCAATTGGCTGACCCTGAGAACCAACCTTTCTCATTTTACAGACAAATAATGACCATATGATGGACGTATAAGTGCACCTGGGCAGGCCTAGGTAGTTAGTGAACACAAAAACAGGTGACGTGCTAGGACGCAAATTTAGACTTTTTACAGATGTGACAAAGGAGAGAGTGTAGAGCTATACTTTGGACGGTTACAGCTGAAATGGGAAGACATGGAGTACAGTCCCATAAACCAACTTGATGTTAGAGTATTGGTGAATACATTCATTGACAGTATGACCAAAGACTTATGAGACGAAATATAGACAGCCAGACCTGAATGGCGAAATGAAGATCCAAAAGACCTGAAGGTTTCTAAAGAAGTTGAACAAATTAGGACAATAAGACGACGTGTCATGTATGCTGGAGTAGACACATCTTTCTTCTCCAGTTGGTTAGGTGAGATCAAGGGATTCCTTCAATAAGTTTGTTTAGTACTAATTGCCCTCCTTATAATTGGATCGATAATTTTCTGTTGTGTTATTCCCTTGTATAAAAAGGTTATTGCCAAAGCAACTCCGACTGGCGCCTTCCTCAATCAAGAAGTAGACCCACCAGAGTACGATGGTACTGATCTAGGGGAGATCCCTAAGTATGTCCCCCTCAAGAGAGTAGACAAAATCCCCCATTCTCAGATGATGCCAAGAGATTTAGTTTAGGGACAGTGGGAGAACTCCATGTGAGGTTAGTGAAGGGTTCAGATGCCTGGAGGCCTCTCGCTAGGGGAGAGTTTCTGAGGTGTCTGGATGAAGAAATCCACCTCCCTTTTCCCATCACATGGACAGTCTCGAAGGATCTTTCTTTAAGGGAAAAACTTAGTGTTTAGGGGGGATTGTCAAGGTGAAAATATATTTCCTTATATACTTTTTGTACTTTTATATCTTATACTGTAAAACAATAACTTTTTCCTATCTGCTAATGCAAATGTAATTGTATTTAAAGATGGCTGCCAGTGTTCAGTTTCGTTTCAGTTTAGTGACCGAAGGGTTAAGATCCATTTCTTTGGAAATCGAAACTTAAGGAATGTGAAGAAAAGGAGGATCCACCAGAAGACGTCAGAACAAATCAGAAAGACTGAATGCTAGCTTAAACCCCGCCTAATGCACGCCTTCCCCTAACACTCAATATAGTATTGTGTATTTTAGAATAAAGCCAGTTGCTGTGACCGTTACACACATGTGTGTGGATCCACGAGCATGCACTGAGATTGAACCAGCTACCTGTCTGACTCATTCTTACCCGGTACCACATGCTTATAGTTTAATTTGGAATGACTGGTGAAGGAAGGGTATTTGTCGTTACGACCCCGACACCACCACTCACCGAACACACGGGCGATGAGTCCTGGAAATATTACTACTACTGTCTGCCAATCATAAGGATCAACACTTTAAGGCTATGAATTCTTTAGAACATACAAGGTTCAACTTGTTAAAGTTTTATGCTTTAATACAAACAGGTACAGTGCTTACAATAAAGAAAAAGGTATAAAAATATGGTAATAAAAAGACATACAAATATGCAAAACAGTTATAAAATAAACAGGAGAAAACTTACAGAATAGCTAATTTTGTAGTCTGCTTCCTGCTCCCTGAGAGGGGGGGGGGGGGGGGGTGAATATGGACTGGATACACACCAGCTAGGCTGCCCCTCAATCTGTGAACACGATTCTATGTAGACAGGCCTGATTCATAGAGTCACCCTGGAGGTCAGATTTCTAGACCAGCCTCTCAGGTTAATATTATAATTGCTTGCTTTTTCATTGGCCCATGGCCATTCCACCAATAAATATATTATTTTCTTTGAAATTCTTGGTGTAAAGTTTCCCACAGATAGATAGTGCCAGGCTATAATTGACATCTCTCTTCAAAAGAGCTAAAAAGTGTGAAATGTTTCCCCTTCTTCCTGGTTCACAGCGAACCCCCTGTCGAGATTGGAGACAGTAGACTGCTTGCTCAGGATACCATATGTTGTGACCTTTGTGAAACCTGCAGTTTCAGGGCAGATGTTAAACTGCTGGTCACACATACAGTATAAACCTATACATATTTCACTACAAGTGCACTTGCACATTTCTTCTCTATCAGGTGGGTACAGCACACTCGCACATCTCTCCACTCCATCAGGTGGGTACAGTACACTCGCACATCTCTCCATCAGGTGGGTACAGTACACTCGCACATCTCTCAGGTTGTACAGTACACTTGCACATCACTCTCAGGTGGGTACAGTACATTTGCACATCTCTCTCTGGTGGGTTCAGTACACTCGCACATCTCTCAGGTTGTACAGTACACATCTCTTCTCTGCATCAGGTGGGTACAGTACACTCGCACATCTCTCCATCAGATGGGTACAGTACACTGGCACATGTCTATCAGGTGACTACAGTACACTCGCACATCTCTCAGGTTGTACAGTACACTTGCACATCTCTCAGGTTGTACAGTACACTTGCACATCACTCTCAGGTGGGTACAGTACATTTGCACATCTCTATCAGGTGGGTACAGTACATTTGCACATCTCTCTCAGGTGGGTACAGTACATTTGCACATCTCTATCAGGTGAGTACAGTACACATCTCTTCTCTATCAGGTGGGTACAGTACACTCGCACATCTCTTCTCTATCAGGTGGGTACAGCACACTCGCACATCTCTCCACTCCATCAGGTGGGTACAGTACACTCGCACATCTCTCCATCAGGTGGGTACAGTACACTCGCACATCTCTCCATCAGGTGGGTACAGTACACTCGCACATCTCTCAGGTTGTACAGTACACTTGCACATCACTCTCAGGTGGGTACAGTACATTTGCACATCTCTATCAGGTGGGTACAGTACACATCTCTTCTCTCCATCAGATGGGTACAGTACACTGGCACATGTCTATCAGGTGAGTACAGTACACTCGCACATCTCTCAGGTTGTACAGTACACTTGCACATCTCTCAGGTTGTACAGTACACTTGCACATCACTCTCAGGTGGGTACAGTACATTTGCACATCTCTATCAGGTGGGTACAGTACATTTGCACATCTCTATCAGGTGAGTACAGTACACATCTCTTCTCTCCATCAGATGGGTACAGTACACTGGCACATGTCTATCAGGTGAGTACAGTACACTCGCACATCTCTCTCTGGTGGATACAGTACATTCACACGTCTCTCTTGTGGGTACAGTACACTCGCACATCTCTCTCTGGTGGATACAGGACACTCGCACATCTCCACTCAGGTGGATACAGTACACTCACACATGTCTCTCTTGTGGGTTCAGTACACTCGCACATCTCTCTATCAGGTGGGTACAGTAAGACCATAGAACTGCAGCTTTTTAGTGTCTCTTGTGTATATACAAAGAGCCAATTGTCCTATCCTGTGCTGTAATGGGAAGCAGACCTAGAGGCTCCACACAGACTGCACTGCATCCGGATGTACAAGCGGGGGAGGGCACGTTGCGTGTGCACAGCTGCTGCGTACATATGTCAGTGCAAACTGTGCATGATGAGGGAGATAAAACTCTTAGGGCCCATTTACAAGTGCTTCTCACAAAATTAAAATATAATCAAAAAGTGAATTTATTTCAGTTCAATACAAAAAGTGAATCTCATATATTATATAGAGTCATTACACACAGAGTGATCTATTTCACGCGTTTATTTCTGTTAATGTTGATGATTATGGCTTACAGCCAATGAAAACCCAAAAGTCATTATCTCAGTAAAGAATACTTTATTACACCAGCTTGAAAAATGATTGTAAAATCCGAAATGTTCCCTACAGAAATGTCTGTTCAGTAAATGCCCTCAATACTTGGTCGCGGCTCCTTTTGCATCTATTACTGCATCAATGCGGCGTGGCATGGAGGCGATCAGCCTGTGGCACTACTGAGGGGTTATGGAAGCCCAGGTTGCTTTCATAGCAGCCTTCAGCTTGTCTGCATTATTGGGTCTGGTGTCTCATCTTCCTCTTGACAATACTCCATAGATTATCTATGGGGTTAAGGTCAGGCGAGTTTGCTGCCAATCAAGCACAGTGATACTGCTGTCTGTAAACCAGGTATTGGTACTTTTGGCAGTGTGGACAGGTGCCAAGTCCTGCTGGAGAATGACATTTCCATCTCCAAAAAGCTTGTCGGCTGAGGGAAGCATGAAGTGCTCTAAAATGTCCTGGTAGACGGCGGCGCTGACTTTGGTCTTGATAAAACACAGTGGACCTACACCAGCAGATGACATGGCTCCCCAAACCATCACTGATTGTGGAGACTTCACACTAGACCTCCAGCAGCTTGGATTGTGGCCTCTCCACTCTTCCTCCAGACTCTGGGACCTGGATTTCCAAATGAGATGTCAAAATTACTTTCATCTGAAAACAACACCTTGGACCACTGACAACAGTCCGGTTCTTTTTCTCCTTGGCCCAGGTAAGATGCTTCTGGTGTTGTCTATTGGTCATGAGAGGCTGACACAAGGAATGTGACACTTGTAGCCCATGTCCTGGACACGTCTGTGTGTGGTGAAGCAATGACTCCAGCAGCAGTCCGCTCCTTGTGAATCTCCCCCACATTACTGAATGGCCTTTTCTTAACAATCCTTTCCAGGCTGCGGTTATCCCGGTTGCTTGTGCATCTTTTTCTACCACACATTTTCCTTCCACTCCACTTTCCATTAATCTGCTTGGATACAGCACTGTGTGAACAGCCGGCTTCTTTACCAATGACCTTTTGTGGCTTCCCCTACTTGCGGAGTGTGTCAATGGCTGCCTTCTGGACATCTGTCAGGTCAGCAGTCTTCCCCATGATTGTGGAGCTACTGAAACAGACTAAGGGACCTTTCTAAATGCTTAGGAAGCCTTTACAAGTGTTTTTTGTTAATTATTCTAATTTATTAAGATAATGACTTTTGGGTTTTCATTGGCTGTAAGCTATAATCATCAACATTAACAGAAATAAACACGTGAAATAGATCACTCTGTGTGTAATGACTCTATAGAATGAGTTTCACTTTTTGATGATATTCTAATTTTGTGAATAGCGCCTCTATCTGTGGTTGACGTACACTACCGTTCCAAAGTTTAGGGTCACTTAGAAATGTCTTTATTTTTTAAAGAAAAGCACAGTTTTTTCCAATGAAGCTAACATTAAATGATTCAGAAATACACTCTATACATTGTTAATGTGGTAAATGACTATTCTAGCTGCAAACGTCTGGTTTGTAATGCAATATCATCATAACAACCATCAGTCCAGTTTTCTTATGGTACTTTGTGTCTGCGAACTGTGTAAGAAGGCGAATGGATGGTTAGAATACCCTTGTGCAAGTATGTTAGCACAGCTGAAAACAGTTTGGCTGATTAGAGAACCTATAAACCTGACCTTCCTTTGAGCTAGTTGAGAATCTGGGGCATTACATTTGTTGGATCCATTAAACTCTCAAAATGGCAGAAAAAAAAACTTTCATGTGAAACTCGACAGTCTATTCTTGTTCTTAGAAATTAAGGCTAGTCCATGTGAGAAATTTCCAAGAAACTGGCAACAGGCTCTAACCAGAGTAGAAAGAGAAGTGGGAGGCCGCGCTGCACAACTGAGCAACAAGACAAGTACATTAGAGTCTGCAGTCTGAGAAATCGACGCCTCACAGGTCCTCAACTGGCAGCTTCATTAAATAGTACACGCAAAACGCCAGTGTCAACGTCTACAGTGAAGAGGCGACTCCGGGATGCTGGCCTTCAGGGCAGAGTGGCAAAGAAAAAGCCATATCTGAGACTGGCTAATAAAAGGAAAAGATTAATATGGGCAAAAGAACACAGACATTGGACAGAGGAAGATTGGAAAAAAGTGTTATGAACAGACGAATCCAAGTGTGAGGTGTTTGGATCACACAGAAGAATATTTGTGAGACGCAGAACAACTGAAAAGATGCTGGAAGAGTGTGACACCATCTGTCAAGCATGGTGGAGGTAATGTGATGGTCTGGGGTTGCTTTGGTGCTGGTAAAGTGGGAGATTTGCAAAAGGTAAAAGGGATATTGATTATGGAAGGCTATTTCTCCATTGTGCAGCGCCATGTCTTACCCTGTGGACAGCGCTTAATTTTAGCCAATTTCATCCTACGACAAGACAATGACCCAAAGCACAAAGCACACCTCCAAATTATGCAAGAACTATTTAGGGAAGAAGCCGGCAGCTGGTATCTATCTGTAATGGAGTAGCCAGCACAGTCACCAGATCTCAACCCCATTGAGCTGTTGTGGGAGCAGCTTGACCGTATGGTGCGCAAAAAGTGCCCATCAAGCCAAACCGACTTGTGGGGGGTTTCTGGAAGAATGGGGTGAAATTTTTCTAGATGACCTCAGCAAATTAACTGCTAGAATGCCAAAGGTCTGCAATGCTGGAATTGCTGCAAAGGGAGCATTCTAGACTAAAGCAAAGTTTGAAAGAGAAAATTATTATTTCAAATAAAAATCTTTTTTTCAAACCTTGTCAATGTCTGGACTAGATTTTACATTCATTTGGCAACTCATTTGATTAATAAAAGTATGAGTTTTCATGGAAAACACAAAATTATCTGTGTGACCCTAAACTTTGGAACCGTAGTGTATATTACAGGAGGAGTGCACGATGACATCACACCTCTGATACAGGAACAGGGTATATTACAGGAGGAGCACACGATGACATCGCACACCTCTGATACAGGGACGAGGTATATTACAGGAGGAGTACACGATGATGTCACGGTTCACGGGGAGTATACTTTATCATCCCCACCACTCACACCAATTTGTCATGAAGTGGGGTTGTTTGGTTGCCCCTGGTTCTTTCTGAAGGGGATTTATCTATATCCCACTTCCCTGTTCCGTTTTGGAACTTGCAGCTCTCTGGAGCCCCCCTTACCCTCAGGTAAGTCAGGGTACTGCACCTAGGATAATTAGTCGCCAGAAAGGCTGCCTTACTTTGTACTGGCTAATGGGCACACTGCAGCGAGGGTGATATAACTACTCCCACTCAGGCGGGAACAATAATTACCAACGCCACTGGTCGCTACAAAGCCTCCCAATCACACAGGACAAATCCACTGCCACCAGCTCCGATTTCTTAATTATTAACGGGTCCGGAACCCAACCCAGATTAGTAGCGTAATTCACTTCAGAGGATGTGACCGTACATTATAGAGCAAGGAGAGACAAGCTAGTAATTTTATATTTTACTCTAGGTAGGCAGTGTTTACAGAGGTATAAAAAGATATTATAAAGAAGACAAATATCATATGTACAATACAATTACAAATAAAATGGGATTAACGTTGAAAAATCACTTACATTACACCCATCTATACAGCAGCTAGACCCCAGAAAGACACGTAGAGACTGCTGCTTCACTCACTTATTTCCTAGCCTAAAACCAATGCCCTCCCCCTGTGGTGACCTCACTTAGAGGCTGGATACTCCTCTGTCTTAGCAGTATGAAAACCCATCATTCCACATATCTTGGCATAGGAACCTCATAGAAAGACGACACCCGTGTCGTTATGCTAAGCGTGCCATAGGGATTCGTTAAAGTATAGACATGGGGTAGCTGGGTTACCCAGTTCTGTAGTAATCCGTTTCTCAATTGTGCTGGTTCCGGAACCTAGAAAACTCACTGGCTGATAGTTCTACCGAAGCCCATGTCAAAAATGTATTTGTCCCACTTCTATCATTAATCGGTGCTATGATATTTACATTTGCAAGGACAAAGAAGCCTGGGGGGGGTGTTCCATGTGCTTCTACTTGTACTTTCACTTTGAAGCCATATACTGTACATTCTTGAGGGAGGGGGAGAAATTAGGGGTTTTGGGTTACACACAGGCAGAGTGGGAAGAGGGGGGTCAGAAAGGCCCACAGCGTGTGTCTGAAAAGCCAATGTACTTTTAGGTAGATACTCAAACATGGCATATTCACATTATCATGACAGATGACGTCACACAGTCCTGATACAAGGACCCTCTATATTACAGTCGTGTGGGATGCTTGTGGACTTCACTGACCTGAACTTGTGATAGAGAAGTTTCCGAATCTTTTCCTCCTTCAGGCCTGTTGATAAAAATGAATATGTAAAGCAAAGAAGACCTCAGACGTCCCTGGCACTGACCATGTACCTGTGCGCTGCCGGCCATAGTCGGATTCTGGCTTCCTGTATGACTCCTGGTGTGTTGTAGACATGTCCACCAGCAGCTGAGTGCTCAATATGCCCTTGTGTCCGTGTCGGTGGACCTCTCCCTCCATGGCGTGTCCCGGGGCAGAATGGATAGCATCCAAGCTTGCTGTAGCTCTCTGTAACAGGAGAAAGGCAAAAGCAGAAGTGATATAGACAAAAACGTATTTGGGAGACTGACACCGAATGCTAAAAAGTTTTTGTTGACTTTGATTTTTCTGCTGATGTTTTCACCCAATCGCAGCAGGTGTTTTCTCTACAGCTTATCTCAATGCGATAGCTCTAAATAAGATCAAGCTCAGCACTAGCACTAGGTAGGTCAAACACAGAACTAGGTAGGTCAAGCACAGAACTAGCACTAGGTAGATCAAGCACAGCATTAGGTAGATCAAGCACAGCACTAGGTAGATCAAGCACAGCACTAGGTAGATCAAGCACAGCACTAGGTAGATCAAGCACAGCACTAGGTAGATCAAGCACAGCACTAGGTAGATCAAGCACAGCACTAGCACTAGGTAGATCAAGCACAGCATTAGGTAGATCAAGCACAGCACTAGGTAGATCAAGCACAGCACTAGGTAGATCAAGCACAGCACTAGCACTAGGTAGGTTAAGCACAGCACTAGCACTAGGTAGGTCAAGCACAGCACTAGCACTAGGTAGGTCAAGCACAGCATTAGCACTAGGTAGATCAAGCACAGCACTAGCACTAGGTAGACCAAGCACAGCACTAGCACTAGGTAGATCAAGATCAGCACTAGCACTAGGTAGATCAAGCACCACACTAGGTAGGTCAAGCACAGCAGTAGTACTGGGTAGGTCAAGCACAGCACTAGCACTAGGTAGGTCAAGCACAGCACTAGCACTAGGTAGCTCAAGCACAGCACTAGCACTAGGTAGATCATGCACAGCACTAGGTAGATCAAGCACAGCACTAGGTAGATCAAGCACAGCACTAGGTAGATTGAGGGCAGCACTAGCAAGAGGTAGCTAAAGCACAGCATTAGCATAGTAACACAGTACGGTAACATAGTTAGCAAGGCCGAAAAAAGCCATTTGTCCATCCAGCCTATATTCAGTCAGAATAAATCCCAGATCTACATCCTTGTAAAGAACCTAATAACTGTAAGATACAATATTGTTACGCTCCAGGTAACTAGGTAGAAATCAGGCAGCTCTAGCACCAGGTAGATCAAGAACAGCACTAGATAGTTCGAGGTCAGCTTTAGCACTGTGTAGATCGACATGAAGTAGAGATGACCACAAGGACATGGAGCAGAGAGAGTTGACCAGGACAACTGTTAGGAAATGTTACGATAATGTGAATATGCCATGTTTGAGTATCTACCTAAAAGTACATTGGCTTTTCAGACACATGCTATGGGCCTTTCCGACCCCCCTCTTCCCACTCTGCCTGTGCGTGTAACCCAAAACCCCTCATTTCTCCCCCTCCCGCAAGAATTTATAAGGCTTCAATGTGAAATTACAAGTAGAAGCACATGGGAAAAAACCCCAAGTGTCTTTGTCTTTGCTAATACAAGTATCATAGCACCGATTAATGATAGAAGTGGGACAAATACATTTTTGACATGGGCTCCAGTGAGTTTTCTAGGTTCCAGAACCAGCCCAATTGAGAAACGGATTACTACGGAACTGGGTCACCAAGCCACCCCATGTCCATACTTAAACGAATCCCTATGGCACGCTGAGCATAACGACACTGGTGTTGTTGTTCTACGAGGTTCCTACGCCAAGGTATGTGGGATGATGATTTTTCATACTGCTAAGACAGGGGGGTATCCAGCCTCTAAGTGAGGTCACCACAGGGGGAGGGCTTTGGTTTTAGGCTAGGAAATAACTGAGTGAAGCAGCAGTCTTCACGTGTCTTTGTCCGGGGTCTAGCTGCTATACAGATGTGCTATGCATCTAGATGTGTCCCCTCCTCCACAGCACACGGTCGGCCAGGAGATAAGATGACATAACGAAATGTAAGTGTTTATTTTCCACCTTAATCCCCTTTTATTTGTAATTGTATTGTACATATCATATTTGTCTTCTTTCTAATATCTTTTTTTACCTCTGTAAACACTGCCTACCTTTTTTGGAGAAAAATTTAAAATTACTAGCTTGTCTTTCCTTGCTCTATAATGGACGGTCGCGTCCTCCAAAGTGAATTAAGCTACTAATTTGGGTTGGCTCCGAACCCGTTAATAATTAAGACATCGGAGCTGGTGGCAGCATAATTTGTCCCGTGCAATTGGGAGTTTTTGCAGCGTCGGCGGCGTTGACAATTATTTTTCACGCCTGAGTGGGAGTAGTTATATCGCCCTCAGTGCAGCGTGCCCAATAGTCATTACATAGCAGGCAGCCTTTCTGGCGACTAATCACCCTAGGTGCAGTACCCTGACTGACCTGAGGGTAAAGGGGGTGCATAAGAGCTGCAAATTTCCAAACCGGAACTGGGAAGTGGGATACAGATAAATCCCCTTCAGAAAGAACCAGGGGAAACCAAAAAACCCCGGTTCATGACAAATTGGTGTGAGTGGTGGGGATGATAAAGGTATCCTCCCCGTGAACTGTGACATATTGGTGGCAGCGGTGGGATTCCTGACATATTGGTGGCAGCAGTGAGATATTAGAACATTAGTGATCGGGTTTGAGCAATCATTCCCCTCACTAAAAACTTGCACAGTTCTTGCGAGGACTTGGTGCAAAAAAGTTTTGGAGAACGAGCTCAGTGTTTACTAGTCCTGAGACAATAGTGTGTACTTGCGATTACCCCCACCCTTCTCTTTTCTATTCTATCTTTTATTTGACAATGATGGAAGCCTGGTACACCCAGCAGAAGAGGGACACTCTTGTGGGAGTATGCATGTACCACAGCATGGACCCCCATGGCAAAACCAAGGCTCAATTGGTCACGGAACTGGCGCAATTTGAAGCGGACCAAGCCCGGTCTCAGAGCCCAGTGGCAGCAGAAGCCAGCACAAGCAAAAATGGTGCTGCAGCAGAGGTCCAACCTCCAAGAGCGGGTTGGACCCCCACCTGCCGATGGCCTTGGAACAACTCCCCGCCGACTACCGTGAGGGATGTCTGCAGCTGATCCAGCAATACCAAGAGAGAGCTGAGCGAGAGGCCCAGTGGGAGGCGGAGAGAACTGAGCGAGAGGCCCAAGCTCGGAGGGACCATGAACTGAAGCTGGCCCAACTCAGAGCCGTACCATATACCACGCCGAGCATGAGTCCAGCAAAGTTCAGATCCCTAAACCCCGGCCATAGCACTTTCCTGTGATGGAAAGGGACGGGGACTTGGACACTTTTCTGCGGGCCTTCGAGAAAGCCTGCAGACAGTACCGGCTGCCTGAGAACCAATGGGCCCAATACCTGACCCCAAGGCTAAAAAGCAAAGCTCTGGAGGCATTTGGTTCTCTCCCGCCAGACCAAGATGAAGATTATGAGGCCATCAAGCAGGTCCTGATAAAGAAGTACCAGCTTACACCTGAGGTTTACCGTAGAAAGTTCCAGAACCTCCAACGTGGCCCACATCACAGTCATAGCGATGTGGTGCATGGACTCAGGACCGACTATAACCAGTGGATCCAAGGTCAGTCAGTGACCACCTTTGAGCAGCTGGGAGGTCTGATGATCAAAGACCAATTTCTACACCTGTGCCCAGCTGAGGTGCGACAGTTCGTGATGGACAGAGAGTCCAAAGACGCACATAAAGCAGCACAGATTGCCGACGTCTATAAGGCCAACTGTAAATCGGAAGTGCGGAAGTCAGTAACTGCCAGCTGGAGAGGGGGTAAACCTGCAACCGCCAGTACCCCTGCCAGCCAACTCACCAGAGGCTCTGTCCTCGTTGCCAACAGCACCAGACCTACCACCGACCTTCGCCAGTGTTTTTCCTACAAACGGACATGTCGTATCAGTGCCAATAGTCCGGAGAAGCAGAGGAACCCCCCAGCCAAGGCCCCAGGGCCTAATGCAGCAGTACTTTTGGTGGGTGGGGCGGTTGGGAGGGTGTGTGACAACGTGCAGCATTCACCATGGGGGGCCATGTCGCTCAGGGCCTCAAGGACACCGGGGCTGAACGGACCCTCATCCGACCCAAACTGGCGGCCCCTGAAGAGATTATTCCGGGGAAAACCCTGTCACCGGGATTGGGGGAATCCGTTGTCCCCTGCCAATATCCCGTGTGTATATAGATTGGGGTGCCGGGAGCAGGGTGAAGGAAGTGGGACTGTCCGATAACGTGCCCACTGATGTTTTATTGGTGACTGATTTGGGGAGGATGGTTGCATATTATGTCCCTGACTCCCCTGCCAGATCGAATGCTGAAAATGTCGTCGATGTAGCGCCCCCACGTATGCCAACATCTATATGGCGGTACTTGAGGACCAATTTGTGTACAATTCCATCTACTGGCGCCACGTCCGAGCCTGGTGGCGCTACATCGACGACATTTTCTGTATATGGGAGGGGACCGAGATTGACCTTTTTGATTTCTTATCTGAATTGAATAATGCACATCCACAACTAAAATTTACTGTGACACACTCGATTGACAGGATACAGTTCTTAGATACTATGGTATACAAACAGGATGAGAAGCTGTATACAGACCTGTTCGTGAAGGCAACGGATAGAAATAGCCTTTTAGAGTATGGTAGCTACCATCCGAGGAGGATGATGGATTCGCTCCCTTGGAGCCAGCTATTACGGGTACGTCGCATTGTCTGTGATGAGGACATATGTGATATTAGGTTGGAAGAGATGTGTGACAAATTTATATGTAGAGGCTATCCCAAAAAGAAGGTCATTTCCCATAAAAATCGGGTGACCGAATTGACTATTGGTGAGTTACAAACTCAAAAAAATAAGACAACGCAGAAACGGGTCCCTTTTGTGTCAACTTATTGCCCAGCAAGTGGGGGGATTGCCAATATTCTGAATAAGCATTGGGGTCTTTTGAATAGATGGTTACCGCAGATTAAGGAATTTCACTCACGGCCTATTCTTTCTTATAGGAGGGGACGTAATTTAAAGGACAGGCTGGTAAGGTCGGACGTTGGGACCAGGAAGGTTGCCCTCCAAAGGACTTTATGTCCACCCAGGATGGGCAATTTTCCTTGTCTCAATTGTGCCTGCTGCAGCAACATGCTGAAGGGTGATAGTTTTTTCCACCCTCAAACAGGTAAAAGATTTTTGATTAGAGATCGTTACACGTGCTCCTCAAGTTATGTAATCTACTTAATTGTATGTCCCTGTGGACTGATGTACGTAGGGGAGACTACAATGGAGATTCGAGCGCGCATAAGTAAACATAAGAGCACAATAAGAACTAAATTACTTGAATTACCAGTCCCTAAACATTTTGATGAGTGTCGTCACTCTGTCAATCAGCTTAGATTCAGGGTGATTGATGGGGTCCCTGCACTGAGAAGGGGTGGGAATAGGATACAGTTGCTGAAGCAGAAAGAACTTAGATGGATCTCCATATTGGAGACATTGCAACCAAAAGGGCTGAATATTGAATACAACTTACAAATATGTATCTCCTAATTCCCTCCCTTTTTAGGTGGTGTCTAAATCTGTATATTTGTTTTTAATATTGTGTTTTAATTTTTTTCACTATGATATATATATGGGACTAAATGTGCAAGAGTGTTGTCCTGTTATCTGATTTGTATGTAAAGTGCCCCCTGCTTTTTTTGTCCCTTTTCTCTACATGCTAAAATCGCCATTGACCCTAGTTGCCATGGAGTTGGCTGAGTCTGTACCTCCCGTGCATGGAAGGGTTAAACTGCGTCACTAGGTTAGGGATGTGGCTGGGCGGTCTGCCCGGGCTCCTCCCTTCCTCTGATGCGGCTGCGTGTGAGCCCTGACATTGCTGGGAGCGTTCCGATCTGATGTGGCCGGCGCATGCGCTGTGGGACCCTTCGGTGCGGCGGTCATGTGACCGCTTGCACGTGATGTGCCCTCACGCTGTCTCCGGCGGCTTCCGATCGGCGGATTCTAAGGTAGATATGAAAAGGTTTTTTATGATGTGAGGGCATTTGTAACTTATAGGTGGTGTACTGACAAGGCGATCAGATGTGATCGGAGGCTGCACACCGCAGAGATGAGACTGAAACACTCGGTGGACGGTTACTATGACAACCGGAACAGCAAGATTGTGATTGGTCTACGGCTTGAACAATGGATTAGTCCTTATTGAATATAGAGAATTCTTTGCACCTTTTGGCATGTTATTATTGTGTGTATTATACTGTGGTTTTATATTTGTGTTTCACATGTTTTTTGCACTTATTTATGGAAATGTATTAGGGCCGCCCTCTGTTAGTGATTGGTGCTGGTTCTGGCTCCACACTATTTAAGGTGGCCAGGTGATGTGTATTGTATACTTGATAAAGGCCAACATGGCCGAAACGTTGTATGTTTCTATGGCAGAATAAAGACTTTCTTTGATAACCTTTTCACCTGGAACGGATGCTGCTTCCTTTTCTACATTTGTACTGTACCTGATAATCATTTTTCTGAAAATGCCGTGGGTAATACTTATGATGCTGATGATGTAAATATGCATGAGTTACCTGCTAACCATTTATTTCCTAAGAATGATGTGTTCACAGGTGCAGGAGCGCTCAGCCACGTCACTCCGTGGGGTGGGATGGCTGAGGAACCCCTAACAGGAGCAAGCGATGGGGAAATGGGGAGATGCATGGGAACCGTGAGGAAGGTGATGCTGTGCAACTGACCAGTGCCAGAGAGGAAGGTAACTGCCCCATAAGTAGCACTGCTCCTGGGATGTTGGGGATGGATGGGGAGGTAGTACCCATAGCAGCGCCGGCTGATGGGTTTGTGGAAATCCCCGGGGAGACAGCCTACGTAGCTGTCACCCGCAAATTGCCCGGAACGCAGGTAACGTTCTGCCTTCTGGACCCTCATCAGTCACAGGCGTGACTGAACCGGAAATGGACCCAGAGCAGGTCCCAGAGGGTTCCCGTGGGGAAGTGACCCTGATATCGCTTCTGGCTGCCCCTAGCCAGGAGTTCCAGGCCGCTCTGCATTCAGATGCAAGTCTGGAGAATTTGAGACACCTATCCTAGATGCCCACCTCCGTGACTGATAAGGAGAGGGTGTTCTGGGAACGAGGGAGGTTGTACCGGGAGACAGTACCCGGAAAATCCCAAAAGGAGTGGTTGAGGGAAAGACAGCTGGTCGTCCCGTACCAATTCAGGGGTGAGTTGTTACCCATGAGATCCCACTCGCTGGACACTTGGGAATCAGCAAAACTAAGGCCCGGCTGTCTCAACACTTCTATTGGCCCAAGATGGGGACAGATGTATCAAATTAGTGCCGCTCCTGTGTCACCTGTCAAAGAGTGGGGAAGGTGGGGCCTGCTCTTAAGGCTCCCCTGATCCCTTTGCCAGTGATAGAGGAGCATTTCCAGAGGATTGAGTTGGACATTGTGGGCCCGCTGGCCATCCCCAGCAGCTCTGGAAAGCAATGCATCTTCACTGTGGTAGACTACGCTACCAGGTACCCAGAGAAAGTGGCTCTGTCCTCAACTAGGGCAGATAAGGTGGCGGATACACTGTTGGCCATCTTTTCACGGGTAGGATTTCCCAGGGAGAAGCTTACCGATAAAGGGACCCAATTCATGTCTCGCCTAATTATTATTTATTTATATGGCACCATTGATTCCATAGTGCTGTACATGAGAAGGGGTTACATACAAATTACAGATATCACTTACAGTAATCAAAATAACAATTACAGACTGATACAGAGGGGCGAGGACCCTGCACTTGAGGGCTTACATTCTACAGGACGGGGGGAAGGAGACAATAGGTTGGGGGTTGCAGGAGCTCCGGTGTTGGTGAGGCGGTAGCTTTGGTAGTGGTGAGTGGCAGTGGGGTCAGTGCAGGCTGTAGGCTTTCCAGAAGAGGTGGGTTTTCAGGTTCCGTCTGAAGGATCCGAGGATGGTTGATAGTCGGACGTGTTGGGGCAAAGAATTCCAGAAGATGGGGGATATTCGGGAGAAGTCTTGGAGGCGGTTGGGTCAGGAGCGAATAAGTGTGGAGAAGAGGAGGTCTTGGGAACACCGGAGATTACGTGAGGGAAGATATCGGGAGATTAGTTCAGAGATATATGGAGGAGACAGGTTATGGATGGCTTTGTAGGTTAGTATAAGTAATTTGAACTGGATACGCTGAGGGAATGGGAGCCAGTGAAGAGATTTGCAGAGGGGGGAAGCAGTAGAGTAGCGAGGAGAGAGATGAATTAGTCGGGCAGCAGAGTTGAGGATGGACTGGAGAGGTGCAAGGGTGTTAGCAGGGAGGCCACAGAAAAGGATGTTGCAGTAGTCAAGGCGGAAAATGATGAGGGCATGCACATGCCTAAGTTCACATTTGCGTTGTGCGCCGCAGCGTCGGCGACGCAACGCACAACGCAAATGTAAACGCATGCACAACGCAGCGTTTTGTGACGCATGCGTCCTTTTTTTCATTGTTTTTGGACGCACAAAAAATGCAACTTGCTGCGTCCTCTGCGCCCTGACGCGTGCGCCGCAGTGACGCATGCGTCACAAAACGCAAGTGCGACGCATGTCCATGCGCCCCCATGTTAAATATAGGGGCGCATGACGCATGCGGCGACGCTGCGGCGCACAACGCTGCGGCGCACAACGCTAATGTGAACGTAGCCTAATGGAGGCTCTTTGTAAGAGAATGCAGGTGAAGCACCTGGTATCAAGTGCGTATCACTCACAGACCAATGGCTTGTGTGAGCGTTTCAACGGTACCCTCAAACAGATGCTACGCATTCTGGTTGAGACCCAAGGAAGCGACTGGGAGCGGTACCTTCCACACCAGCTATTCGCTTACCGAGAGGTTCCACAGGCCTCGACGGGGTTCTCCCCCTTCGAGCTCCTCTACAGCAGGCGAGTCCAGGAACCCCTTGTGTTGATAAGGGAATCCTGGGAAGAGGAGCCAAACCCTTCTGAAGTGTCCATAGTGGAGTACATCATGGGATTCCGTGACAAAATGCAGACCTTGACGCAGTTGGTGCATGACAACATGACGCAGGCTCAGGCTGATCAGAAGCACTGTTATGACCAGAACGCCCGGGAGTGGACCTACCAAGTGGGTCAAAAAGTGTGGGTGCTGGTCCACTTACCAAAGGATAAGCTTCGGGCAGCCTAGGAAAGCCCATACGTCGTCCACCAACAGCTCAACCCAGTCACCTACGTGGTCACGCTTGACCACGCTTGGGGTAGGCGAAAGGCCTTTCACGTCAATATGATGAAGGCTCATCACGACAATGAAACATACGTCCTACCGGTCTGCAGCTTGCCTGGAGACAGGGAGGAAGACCCCCTCCTGGACATGCTGGCCCAAGCCAAGGCCGGTGGGTTTATCGAGGATGTGGAGGTAAGCGCCTTGTTAACTGAACCCCGGCGGTCGCAGTTGCGGACCAAGCTGGAACCCTTCTGGGCCGTGTTCTCCAACCGACCTGGAATGACTAAGTTAGCGGTCCACGATGTGGACACGGGGAATCATGCCCCACTACGGCGAACACCCGAGGTGCAACAGGTTATGCGCCAGGAGATCGGTGAGATGTTACAGCTGGGGGCGATTCAACGGTCAAAGAGCGAGTGGGCCTCACCAGTAGTTCTCGTGCCAAAGAAGGATCGGACCACCCGGTTCTGCATGGACTACAGGGGGCTCAACGCCATCACAGCCTTTTACGCGCACCCAATGCCGCGCATCGAGGAGCTGCTTGAGCGGTTAGCTGGCGCAGAATATCAGCCCATAATGGATCTGAGTCGAGGATACTGGCAGATTCCCCTGAGCTCCGAGGCGCAGGAGAAGTCCGCCTTTATCACTCCCTTCGGACTGTACGAGTCCGCGGTCATGCCCTTCGGCATGAAGAATGCCCCTGCCACTTTCCAGCGGATGGTCAACCACCTGCTTCAGGGACTGGAGAAGTACGCGGTGGCGTACTTGGATGACATTGCCATCTTCAGTTCCTCCTGGGACGAACACCTGCAGCAGCTTCAGGAGGTGCTCAGGCGAATTCACCAAGCAGGTGTGACCATCAAGCCAGGAAAGTGCCAGATGGGCATGAGAGAGGTCCACTACCTGGGGCACCAGGTAGGTGGGAAGTCCATAAGGCCAGACCCTGGGAAAGTGGACGCGATCGCTTCCTGGCCCACCCCCAGGACTAAAAAACAGGTGTCCTTCCTGGGCACTGCAGGGTACTAAAGGCGCTTTGTACAAAACTATAGTAGCCTGGCAAAACCCTTGACAGACCTCACCAAGAAGAAGCTACCCCAAACAGTTGACTGGACAGACGGCTGTGAGGAGGCCTTCCAGGCTTTGAAAACGGCCCTGTGCAACTCAACCATGTTAAAAGCAGTCGACCGTTCCTGGTGCGGACTGACACTAGCGAGTTTGGCCTCAGTGCTGTACTCAGTCAGGTCGACTCGGGGAACCAAGAGCACCCCGTGTTGTACCTGAGACGGAAGCGTTTGCCGAGGGAAGTGGCCTATTCCACCATTGAGAAGGAGTGCCTGGCCGTAGTCTGGGCCCTGCAACGTTTGCAGCCCTACCTGTACGGTCGCACCTTCACTGTGGTGACGGACCACAACCCTCTCTGCTGGCTACAAGCCATGTGTGGAACGAACGGAAGGCTGCTACGCTTAAGCCTTGCCCTCCAGCAGTACGACTTTACAGTCAAACACAAAACGGGCAGGGAGCATGGCAATGCAAATGGGTTGTCCCGCCGGGGCGAACCTGCTGGGCTGCGCATGGAGGAATACAGTGGGGTTCTGCCTCCGCAGCGTGGTCCAAAAGGGGGAGGTGTCACATAATGTGAATATGCCATGTTTGAGTATCTACCTAAAAGTACACTGGCTTTTCAGACACATGCTGTGGGCCTTTCCGACCCCCCTCTTCCCACTCTGCCTGTGTGTGTAACCCAAAACCCCTCATTTCTCCCCCTCCCGCAAGAATTTATATGGCATCAAAGTGAAAGTACAAGTAGAAACACGTGGGGGGAAAAAAAACCAAGTTTCTTTGTCTTTGCTAATGTAAATATCAAAGCACCGATTAATGATAGAAGTGGGACAAATACATTTTTGACATAGGCTTCGGTAGAACTATCAGCCAGTGAGTTTTCTAGGTTCCAGACCAGCACAATTGAGAAATGGATTACTATGGAACTGGGTCACCCAGCTACCTCATGTCTATACTTAAACGAATCCCAATGGCACGCTGAGCATAACGACACAGGTGTCGTCATTCTACGAGGTTCCTACACCAAGATATGTGGGATGATGATTTTTCATACTGCTAAGTGTCAGATCTTTTAGAACTCCTAAAGTGAACCCGCAGAAACACGACAACGATCCTCCCAAGGGTGAGCTGGCCTGGTGGACCACCCCCAATACAGGGACTGTTAGGGGCAGGCACGAGGGAGACTATTGCCGCAGAAGCTCATACCTGTGGACAGGAAGTAGGAGCAGAAAAGATGCAGAACTGGCTACAATGGAGACACAGGACAAAATGACTGAGATTAAGAATAGGCGGAAACACAGGACAGGCAGGTTATTGCGAATGCCCAGGACAAACGATATGGCGGAGACACAGGACAGACTGGAAAAGACAGACACAGAATGGGCAGGATATGGCGGACGCCCAGGACAGACTGGATATGGCAGAAACACAGGACAGGCAGGGTATGGCGGAAACACAGGACAGAGCAAGGAACAGAAGGACCTGGGTCAAATGAGGACAAATGACAATCAGGCATGGAGCAGAGGAAGGAGTTACCTTAAATAGACCGAGTGCTGCATAACTTCCAGGTCAAGATCCTCCAGAATCATAGAGTGGAGGAACGGAGCGTCTGCAGACCAGAGAGAGGAAGTGCGCGTGCACAGTGAGAGGCGCGCACCCGACGAGAGCCAGGGACCGGCGGCGAGTCAGGAGAAGAGACCGGAAGGCGCGCGCACACCGCTGGAGCGCGCTGGGACGGGTAAGTATGTCGGCGCACAGAGTGAACGGCAGGCGCGGTGGCAGGTGGCGCCATGACACTAAGACAGGGGAGTATTCAGCCTCTAAGTGAGGTCACCACAGGGGGAGGGCTTTGGTTTTAGGCTAGGAAATAACAGTGAAGCAGCAGTCTTTGTCCGGGGTCTAGCTGCTATACAGATGTGCTATGCATCTAGATGTGTGCCCATCCTCCACAGCACACGGTCGGCTATGAGATAAGATGACATAACGAAATGTAAGTGTGATGGTGTGATATGCTATGTGGGTATCATTTTTGTGTATATTTATATTATACTTATTTTCATTGTGTTCTCTTGTAGGATGAGTTGTTATTTGCCATCTGATATTCTCCCCACAGTTCTGTATTGTTATCTCTCCACAGGGTCAGTGAATAATGTTGTTTGCTAATATGCTAATGACATGTTGACCTAGCTTGTTGAAACAATGAGCCCCTGCGACCCATCCCCCTAACCTGTGAATGAGGATGGAGACTTGTAAATATCAGGGAGGTGAGACAGAGATCAGATCCTGTGTGGACCCATGAGGTGAAGACAGCACGTCAGAGAGAGAAAGAAGGCAATATGGACTGTTATCCTCTGTGCTGGATTGTTGGACTTTTATTCTGTAACTGAGCTGCATTCGTGTTCTGGAATATTTTATCCTTTGTGTGGTGGATCGTATATGGACCTTTCGTACTTTTGCCTAAATAAAGGTCTTGGGATTGTTCACTCTTCGCTGGCTCTGTTGATTGCGTGGTACCGGAGAAGGACCCTGTGACAACTGGTGGCAAGCAGCGGGATCAACAGAGCGTAACCTAATGGAGAACCACCCAGAGTGAGTACAGAAATTGGACTGTATCTAGTTTACAGGAGAGAGCCAGAGACTTGGGCCTGAACTACCAGGGACTGACTAAAGAGGCCTTAATTGACCTACTAGTGGGTGCCAGCCCGACCACCTTCCCCCATATGTCTGAAGGACGAGCACTGGAGACGAGGACAAGTGCTCATGATTATTGCAACCCCTGCCACTGTACAAGGAACTATAAACAGTGGAGCAAAGTGGACTAAAGTGAGCAGGCCAGAGGTCTGTGTACACCTAATGGCATGCTCACTTATTATTAGTGGGGACAGGTTGTGATGGTGTGATATGCTATGTGGGTAACATTTTTGTGTATATTTATATTTTACTTATTTTCATTGTGTTCTCTTGTAGGATGAGTTGTTATTTGCCATCTGATATTCTCCCCACAGTTCTGTATTGTTATCTCTCCACAGGGTCAGTGAATAATGTTTGCTAATATGCTAATGACATGTTGACCTATACTTGTTGAAACAATGAGCCCCTGCGACCCACCCCCCTAACCTGTGAATGAGGATGGAGACTTGTAAATATCAGGGAGGTGAGACAGAGATCAGATCCTGTGTGGACCCATGAGGTGAAGACAGCACGTCAGAGAGAGAAAGAAGGGAATATGGACTGTTATCCTCTGTGCTGGATTGTTGGACTTTTATTCTGTAACTGAACTGCATTCGTGTTCTGGAATATTTTATCCTTTGTGTGGTGGATCGTATATGGACCTTTCGTACTTTTGCCTAAAGGTCTTGGGATTGTTCACTCTTCGCTGGCTCTGTTGATTGTGTGGTACCGGAGAAGGACCCTGTGACAGTAAGTGTTTATTTTCAATCTTAATCCCCTTTTATTTGTAATTGTATTGTACATATGATATTTGTCTTCTTTATAATATCTTTTTACACCTCTGTAAACACTGCCTACCTTTTTTGGAATAAAATATAAAATTACTAGCTTGTCTCTCCTTGCTCTATAATGGACGGTGGCGTCCTCCGAAGTGAATTACACTACTAATCTGGGTTGGCTCCGGACCCGTTAATAATTAAGAAATCAGAGCAGGTGGCAGCATAATTTGTCCAGTGCAATTGGGAGTCTTTGCCAAAAAGTATAGGCAGGCACCACCGTCAGGGATCACCTCTAGCATACTACAAAAAGGCACATAAGAAAAAACAAAGAAAAGAGTAGTATGCAAACAAAGAGGGATCACCAGGAGAATTTACCAAAATATCACACTTTTATTAAACCACAATCATATAATACACTACAACATGGTTATTAAAAACACTTAAAAGATTGCATAACAAGGCAAATCATGAAAACTAGACCTGTGATAAGGTCAAACCACAATGCCACCCTGAAACACACCTGCAGAGTCAAATAGAGAGTTCCCCCATGGCTAACAAGCAGTCAGATCCAAGGGCATACTATACTACCTGATGGAAAATACCAGGCCTCGCAGGTGGCATCCCCCTATAGAATATCAAGCCAATAGAAGAGGGAAGAAAAGCAGGTGGCACCGGGCACGGATGCCCAACGCGTATCGCCAGCGAACTGGCTTCCTCAGGGGCAATCAATTGGGAGTCTTTGCAGCGACCGTCGGAGTTGATAATTATTGTTCCTGTCTGAGTGGTAGTTATATCGCCCTCGCTTCAGCGTCCCCAATAGCCAGTACATAGCAGGCAGCCTTTCTGGCGACTAATTACCCTAGGTGTAGTACCCCGACTGATGTGAAGGTAAAGGGGGTGCCAGAGAGCTGCAAGTTTCCAACCCGGAACTAGGAAGTGGGATATAGATAAATTCCCTTCAGAAAGAACCAGGGGCAACCAAACAACCCCCGTTCATGACAAATTGGTGTGAGTGGTGGGGACGATAAAGGCATCCTCCCTGTGAACCGTGACATATTGATGGCAGCGGTGGGATTCTTGACAGGAAATATGAAGAATTTCTTATTATTTCAATGACACATACAGAGCTCTCAGCTGCAGTTTCCTCTGCCTGCATGTGCCTGTGTACGATTTCACTCCCCCTCCCTCCCCCCTACTATACAGCTGTAGTGTGAGACCAGCGTGCCAGCAGCCCTCACTGAGGAGTTTTATGGCCTTAAACTGAAAGTTCAAGTAGAAGCACATGGAAAAACCAAGGTTTCTTTGACCTTGCAAACATAAATATCATAGCACCGATTAATGATAGAAGTGGGGCAAATACATTTTTGGCATGTGCCTCGGTAGAACTACCAGCCAGTGATTTTTCTAGGTTCCAGAACCAGCACAATTGGGAAACAGATTACTACTTAACCAGGTCACCCAGCTACCCCATGTTTATACTTAATTAACCCCCATGTAACGATGAGCATAATGACACGGTATCGTCTTTCTACGAGGTTCATAAGCCAAGATATGCGGGATGATGTTTTTTCATATACTCACGAAAGAGGAGTGCATTCCATAGCTCTGCCCACCCCATGAGGTCATCTGGGTCGGGGGGGGGGGGGGGGGGGAGAGACCCTTAGTTTGGGGCAAATGTATAAAACTAAGAGGCCCAGACAAGGGGGGGTCTTTTGCCAGGGGATTCAACTACGACAGGCTGTGCAATCTGACCTGATGATTTTAGGAAGGTCCCCTCCCCCGCCACCACATGGCATATCATTGAATGATTTACCCTTTTGTAAACACTGCCTACCATTTGGAGTAAAATATATAAAATTACTAGCTTCGTTTCTCCTTGCTCTATAACGTACTGTCATGTCCTCTGAAGTAAAATTATCTTACTAATTGGGTGGGCTCCTGACCCATTATTAAGAAATCAGAGCTGGTGGCAGCGGAATTGTCCTGCGCTTTTTGGGAAACTGGCAGCGACGGACGGCGTTGATAATTATTGTTCCCGCCTGAGTGGGAGTAGTTATATTGCCCTCGCTGCAGTGTGCCCATTAGCCAGTACATAGTAAGGCAGCCATTCTGGTGACTAATTATCCTAGGTGCAGTACCCTGTCTGACCTGAGGGTAAGGGGGTGTCACGGTTCAAGGGGAGGATACCCTTATCATCCCCACCACTCACGCCAATTTGTCATGAACCGGGGTTGTTTGGCTGCCCCTGGTTCTTTCTGAAGGGGATTTATCTATATCCCACTTCCCAGTTCCGGTTTGGAACTTGCAGCTCTCTGGCGCCCCCCTTACCCTCAGGTCAGAAAGGGTTTTGTACATAATATAATTTGTCGCCAGAAAGGCTGCTTTACTTTGTACTCGCTAATGGGCACACTGCAGTGAGGGCGATATAACTTCTCCCACTCAGGCGGGAACAATAATTATGAATGCCGCTGTCGTTACACAGCCTCCCAAACGCACAGGACAAATCCGCTGCCACCAACTCCGATTTCTTAATTATTAACAGGTTAGGAGCCCACCCAAATTAGTAGCGTAATTCACTTCAGAGGATGTGACAGTTCGTTATAGAGCAAGGAGAGAAAAAAGCTAGTAATTTTATATATTTTACTCCAAAAAAGGTAGGCAGTGTTTACAGAGTATAAAAAGATATTATAAAGAAGACAAGTATCGTATGTACAGTACAATTACAAATAAAAGGGGATTAAAGTTGGAAAAACACTTACATTTCGTTCAGATCATTTCATCTCATGGCTGACCATGTGCTCAGGGGACACATCAAGATGCATTACACCCCTGTCTCGCAGCTAGACCCTGCACAAACACTGACTCACAACTCAGCAGGGTCAAGATATGCCCTCTGGTCGTGACATCACTGAGTGGGCTGAGTTATGAAATGCACTCCTATTTTCTCAGAGGGACTCAGAGTTATGGAACATTCATATCCACCGTAGCTCCAGGATGCCACCTCGTATAGCGACAATGGAATTATCATTGATATTGTTTTGCGACTAGCATTCTATTAAGACCAAACGTGCCCTGGCTAGGCACAGCGAGTAAACAGTAATTAGTTTCTCGGATACTAAGGGTACAGGAAATTGGGAAATGCACTGGGTGATGGCTCGGCCGATGCACATACCAAAAATATAACTTCCATATCTCTGTCACTCACTGGGGTCAAGTTATGCCTTACTATTAGGCCGGCCTCACACTGGGCATAAGACAATACGCCACGTATTATACGTCCGTACTACGGCCGTAATACGGAGAAATGTTCCCAAAATATTGATCCGTAGTCAGGGTGTGTCAGCGTATTTTGCGCATGGCATCCTCCGTATGTAATCCGTATGGCATCCGTACTGCGAGATTTTCGCGCAGGCTTGCAAAACCGACATCTAATGGATTTATGTGCTCAAATGTTCGGGAAAACATATATACAGATGGATTACTTCGTGGGACGAGACGGTTCACCAGAAGGTATGTATCTTGTGCGTTTATTATTTTGCCAAGCGAGGGTGTTCCTGATGGATTGAGAGAACAATAAATTATTACAACAACCGCTGTGTTTATTTCATTAAACTACTTTTAAATCATGTGTGTGTGTGTGTTTTAACCCTTTCCAACAATTGGATTAATAATGGATAGGTGACATAATTGACGCCTCTCCATTATTAATCTGGCTTAATGTCACTTTACAATAGCAAGGTGGCATTAACCCTTCATTACCCCATATCCCACCGCTACACGGGAGTGGGAAGAGAGTGGCCAAGTGCCAGAATAGGCGCATCTTCCAGATGTGCCTTTTCTGGGGTGGCTGGGGGCAGATGTTTGTAGCCAGGGGGGGCCAATAACCATGGACCCTCTCCTGGCTATTAATATCTGCCGTCAGTCACTGGCTTTACCACTCTGGCGGAGAAAATTGCGCGGGAGCCCACGCCAATTTTTTCCGCCATTTAACCCTTTATTTCAGCAGCTACAGCGCTGAAATTTTGCACATACACACTACTAACATTAGTAGTGTGGAATATGCAAAAAAAAGGGGATATGAGATGGTTTACTGTATGTAATCATGTCTCATATCCTGTCGGGTTTGTGCAGGAGAAATGCAAAGCCGGCAATTGAATTACCGACTTTTCACTAACAGCGCTGCGTATTTCTCGCAAGTCACACTGCTGGTCCGTGTGGAATCCGTATTTTTCTCGCCCCCATAGACTTTCATTGGCGATTTTTTTGCGCAATACGGTGACAAACACAGCATGCTGCGATTTTGTACGGCCGTAGAAAGCCGTATAATACTGAACCGTAATATACGGCAGATAGGACCAGACCCATAGAGAATAATTGTGCCGTATGTAATGCGAGTTTTACGGATGTAGTTTATGCGCTCTTACGTCCGTAAAACTCGCCAGTGTGAGGCCGGCCTTAAGGTTGTACATGGGCAAGAGAGCACATGGTTTTCAGACAAAAGTATTTCTACACACTCCTGCATTTCAGAGCCGGGTTCATGACATATTGGTGTCAGCGGTGGGGATGATAAAGGTATCCCTCTGTGATTCGTGACAAGAACATGGAGCAGAGAGAGATGACGACAAGGACACAGAGCAGAGAGAAATGACCACAAGGACACAGAGCAGAGAGAGATGACCACAAGGACACAGAGCAGAGAGAGATGACAACAAGGACAGGGACGAGGACGTGGAGCTAAGAGAGACTACCAAAAGAATGCTGCGTACAGAGAGCCGGCCATGAGAAAGTGGCAGAGGGAGAGAGTCAGACGGATGCAAGGCAGTGAAACACAGCCAAGAAAATACAGCATTGGAAGACCTGGCCACGAGGATGCGACGCAGGGCGAGCCGGCCACGAGGATGCGACGCAGGGCGAGCCGGCCACGAGGATGCGACGCAGGGCGAGCCGGCCACGAGGATGCGACGCAGGGCGAGCCGGCCACGAGGATGCGACGCAGGGCGAGCCGGCCACGAGGATGCGACGCAGGGCGAGCCGGCCACGAGGATGCGACGCAGGGCGAGCCGGCCACGAGGATGCGACGCAGGGCGAGCCGGCCACGAGGATGCGACGCAGGGCGAGCCGGCCACGAGGATGCGACGCAGGGCGACCCGGCCACGAGGATGCGACGCAGGGCGACCCGGCCACGAGGATGCGACGCAGGGCGACCCGGCCACGAGGATGCGACGCAGGGCGACCCGGCCACGAGGATGCGACGCAGGGCGAGCCGGCCACGAGGATGCGACGCAGGGCGAGCCGGCCACGAGGATGCGACCCAGGACGAGCCGGCCACGAGGATGCGACCCAGGACGAGCCGGCCACGAGGATGCGACCCAGGACGAGCCGGCCACGAGGATGCGACCCAGGACGAGCAGGCCACATTGTTAGTGAATACTGGTGCTCCTTTATTGTGTGAGTCAGCAGGGTCATGGCGGTCGGACTCTGATCAATCATGATCTCTCGCTCACGTACCTCGCACTGGAGCATCATGAACACACATGACGCGTTACTGCTGATGAATGGAAAGAAGTAAATGAAGCTGATAATTCACCTCTCAGGGTCAGCGACGTACACCAAGCTCCAGTAGTGAGCGCTCTGCTGGGGGGCAAATATTCGGGGGTAACAGGGGAGGGTCGCGCTCACACATTGCTGACATGTGGACATGTACAATTCCTCACCTCCTCCTGCAGACCAAGACTACGGGGGACACGGGGCTGCTCCATCCCGAATCTAAGGACAGTGAGGAGAAAAGTATAACAACACTGAAAAGAAAAGGTGACAAGAGCACACCGACACTGTGCAAGGTGGGATGGAGTGCGGCGGCCATGTCGGCAGTGACGGAGTGCGGTGGCCATGTCAGCAGTGACGGTCTGCGGCGGTCATGTCGGCAGTGATGGTCTGCGGCGGCCATGTCAGCAGTGACGGTCTGCGGCGGCCATGTCAGCAGTGACGGTCTGCGGCGGCCATGTCGGCAGTGACGGAGTGCGGTGGCCATGTCAGCAGTGACGGTCTGCGGCGGAGATGTCGGGAGTGACGGTCTGCGGCGGAGATGTCGGCAGTGACGGAGTGCGGCGGCCATGTCGGCAGTGACGGAGTGCGGTGGCCATGTCGGCAGTGATGGTCTGCGGTGGCCATGTCAGCAGTGACGGTCTGCGGCGGTCATGTCGGCAGTGACGGAGTGCGGTGGCCATGTCAGCAGTGAGGAAGTGCGGTGGCCATGTCGGCAGTGACGGAGTGCGGTGGCCATGTCGGCAGTGACGGAGTGCGGTGGCCATGTCGGCAGTGACGGAGTGCGGTGGCGATGTCGGCAGTGAGGAAGTGCGGCGGCCATGTCAGCAGTGACGGTCTGCGGCGGCCATGTCGGCAGTGACGGAGTGCGGTGGCCATGTCAGCAGTGACGGTCTGCGGCGGAGATGTCGGGAGTGACGGTCTGCGGCGGAGATGTCGGCAGTGACGGAGTGCGGCGGCCATGTCGGCAGTGACGGAGTGCGGTGGCCATGTCGGCAGTGATGGTCTGCGGTGGCCATGTCAGCAGTGACGGTCTGCGGCGGTCATGTCGGCAGTGACGGAGTGCGGTGGCCATGTCAGCAGTGAGGAAGTGCGGTGGCCATGTCGGCAGTGACGGAGTGCGGTGGCCATGTCGGCAGTGACGGAGTGCGGTGGCCATGTCGGCAGTGAGGAAGTGCGGCGGCCATGTCAGCAGTGACGGTCTGCGGCGGCCATGTCAGCAGTGACGGTCTGCGGCGGCCATGTCGGCAGTGACGGAGTGCGGTGGCGATGTCGGCAGTGAGGAAGTGCGGCGGCCATGTCAGCAGTGACGGTCTGCGGCGGTCATGTCGGCAGTGACGGTGAGTTTGAGATTACGATTCCCCCGGATGAGGAGAAGATGGAGGACATCGTGTCTCTGCCGTCAGGGTGCGCACAGCGCTGTGCAGCCGTCGCCCGTCCGATGTTTCCGAGGGCTCGGTGACGCACACCCGCGTGACCTGCGGATACCATAGACGGACACGGTGTGCGCCCGGTGTCTGCACCCCCGGCCTCCAGCATGGACCCCACAATGTATCTGCACCGTTCGGCCATGTTCACACGTTGCGGTTTTTAGACAAATTTTAAGCTGTATTTTACAGTAGAAGCGCGGAGGTTTCAGAAAACCGCAGCATCAATTCTGTCAGCGCTTGTGCGCCATTAGGAAACAATGGGCGAGTGCAACACCGCAGAAAAACCGCAGCAACAGCGCATTTTGGGCCACTAGACTTTATCATCACACACGAGAAAAGAAAATCGCAGGAAAAAACAGCTGCGTGTAAGCAGCGCCTTTACTGCCAAGAGAGCAGGTTCTGCCCTGTGTGCCGTAAGATCCAGTGTGAACTCACCGTGTACGGGGTCTGAGCCGCTATCACCGGCGCCGCTCTCTCTCGGGGCTCCGCGTCTCAGCCTTGTTTGGTCTCCTTGGTAACGGACAATTTCCGGAGGTGTGTCCTCTCCGGCGGCCAATCAGTGAAGGAAAACCAAAGCGCGGGAGCGCAAACGTGAGCACGTGACCGTTACTATAGTTACCCCAGCCCCCTCCGTCCTCCTCCCACATCTCATCTCGCTCCCCCATCCATCTCTTCTTCTTGTGCCTCATCTCGCTCCCCCATCCATCTCCTCTTCTTGTGCCTCATCTCGCTCCCCCATCCATCTCCTCTTCTTGTGCCTCATCTCGCTCCCCCGTCCATCTCCTCTTCTTGTACCTCATCTCGCTCCCCCGTCCATCTCTTCTTCTTGTGCCTCATCTCGCTCCCCCGTCCATCTCCTCTTCTTGTGCCTCATCTCGCTCCCCCGTCCATCTCCTCTTCTTGTACCTCATCTCGCTCCCCCGTCCATCTCTTCTTCTTGTGCCTCATCTCGCTCCCCCGTCCATCTCCTCTTCTTGTGCCTCATCTCGCTCCCCCGTCCATCTCTTCTTCTTGTGCCTCATCTCGCTCCCCCGTCCATCTCTTCTTCTTGTGCCTCATCTCGCTCCCCCGTCCATCTCCTCTTCTTGTGCCTCATCTCGCTCCCCATCCATCTCCTCTTCTTGTACCTCATCTCGCTCCCCGTCCATCTCCTCTTCTTGTACCTCATCTCGCTCCCCATCCATCTCCTCTTCTTGTACCTCATCTCGCTCCCCGTCCATCTCCTCTTCTTGTGCCTCATCTTGCTCCCCCGTCCATCTCCTCTTCTTGTACCTCATCTCGCTCCCCCATCCATCTCCTCTTCTTGTACCTCATCTCGCTCCCCCGTCCATCTCCACTTCTTGTACCTCATCTCGCTCCCCCGTCCATCTCCACTTCTTGTACCTCATCTCGCTCCCCGTCCATCTCCTCTTCTTGTACCTCATCTCGCTCCCCGTCCATCTCCTCTTCTTGTGCCTCATCTCGCTCCCCCATCCATCTCCTCTTCTTGTACCTCATCTCGCTCCCCCGTCCATCTCCTCTTCTTGTGCCTCATCTCGCTCCCCCATCCATCTCCTCTTCTTGTACCTCATCTCGCTCCCCCATCCATCTCCTCTTCTTGTACCTCATCTCGCTCCCCCATCCATCTCCTCTTCTTGTACCTCATCTCATCCCCCATCCATCTCCTCTTCTTGTGCCTCATCTTGCTCCCCCATCCATCTCCTCTTCTTGTACCTCATCTCGCTCCCCATCCATCTCCTCTTCTTGTACCTCATCTCGCTCCCCCATCCATCTCCTCTTCTTGTGCCTCATCTTGCTCCCCCGTCCATCTCCTCTTCTTGTACCTCATCTCGCTCCCCGTCCATCTCCTCTTCTTGTACCTCATCTCGCTCCCCCATCCATCTCCTCTTCTTGTACCTCATCTCATCCCCCATCCATCTCCTCTTCTTGTGCCTCATCTCGCTCCCCCGTCCATCTCTTCTTCTTGTGCCTCATCTCGCTCCCCATCCATCTCCTCTTCTTGTACCTCATCTCGCTCCCCGTCCATCTCCTCTTCTTGTACCTCATCTCGCTCCCCGTCCATCTCCTCTTCTTGTACCTCATCTCGCTCCCCCATCCATCTCCTCTTCTTGTGCCTCATCTTGCTCCCCGTCCATCTCCTCTTCTTGTACCTCATCTCGCTCCCCATCCATCTCCTCTTCTTGTGCCTCATCTCGCTCCCCCGTCCATCTCCTCTTCTTGTGCCTCATCTCGCTCCCCATCCATCTCCTCTTCTTGTACCTCATCTCGCTCCCCCGTCCATCTCCTCTTCTTGTACCTCATCTCGCTCCCCCATCCATCTCCTCTTCTTGTACCTCATCTCGCTCCCCGTCCATCTCCTCTTCTTGTACCTCATCTCGCTCCCCCGTCCATCTCCTCTTCTTGTACCTCATCTCGCTCCCCGTCCATCTCCCCTTCTTGTACCTCATCTCGCTCCCCGTCCATCTCCTCCACTCTTGTACCTCATCTCGCTCCCCGTCCATCTCCTCTTCTTGTACCTCATCTCGCTCCCCGTCCATCTCCTCTTCTTGTACCTCATCTCGCTCCCCCATCCATCTCCTCTTCTTGTGCCTCATCTTGCTCCCCATCCATCTCCTCTTCTTGTACCTCATCTCGCTCCCCATCCATCTCCTCTTCTTGTACCTCATCTCGCTCCCCCGTCCATCTCCTCTTCTTGTACCTCATCTCGCTCCCCGTCCATCTCCTCCACTCTTGTACCTCATCTCGCTCCCCGTCCATCTCCTCTTCTTGTACCTCATCTTGCTCCCCATCCATCTCCACTTCTTGTACCTCATCTCGCTCCCCCATCCATCTCCTCTTCTTGTACCTCATCTCGCTCCCCATCCATCTCCTCTTCTTGTACCTCATCTCGCTCCCCCATCCATCTCCTCTTCTTGTACCTCATCTCGCTCCCCCATCCATCTCCTCTTCTTGTACCTCATCTCATCCCCCATCCATCTCCTCTTCTTGTGCCTCATCTCGCTCCCCCATCCATCTCCTCTTCTTGTGCCTCATCTCGCTCCCCCATCCATCTCCTCTTCTTGTGCCTCATCTCGCTCCCCCATCCATCTCCTCTTCTTGTGCCTCATCTCGCTCCCCCATCCATCTCCTCTTCTTGTGCCTCATCTCGCTCCCCCATCCATCTCCTCTTCTTGTACCTCATCTCGCTCCCCATCCATCTCCACTTCTTGTGCCTCATCTCGCTCCCCATCCATCTCCTCTTCTTGTGCCTCATCTCGCTCCCCATCCATCTCCTCTTCTTGTACCTCATCTCGCTCCCCCGTCCAACTCCTCTTCTTGTACCTCATCTCGCTCCCCCATCCATCTCTTCTTCTTGTGCCTCATCTCGCTCCCCCATCCATCTCCTCTTCTTGTACCTCATCTCGCTCCCCCATCCATCTCCTCTTCTTGTGCCTCATCTCGCTCCCCCATCCATCTCCTCTTCTTGTGCCTCATCTTGCTCCCCATCCATCTCCTCTTCTTGTACCTCATCTCGCTCCCCCGTCCATCTCTTCTTCTTGTGCCTCATCTCGCTCCCCATCCATCTCCTCTTCTTGTACCTCATCTCGCTCCCCCGTCCATCTCCTCTTCTTGTACCTCATCTCGCTCCCCGTCCATCTCCTCTTCTTGTACCTCATCTCGCTCCCCCATCCATCTCCTCTTCTTGTGCCTCATCTCGCTCCCCCATCCATCTCCTCTTCTTGTGCCTCATCTTGCTCCCCATCCATCTCCTCTTCTTGTACCTCATCTCGCTCCCCATCCATCTCCTCTTCTTGTACCTCATCTCGCTCCCCCGTCCATCTCCTCTTCTTGTACCTCATCTCGCTCCCCGTCCATCTCCTCTTCTTGTACCTCATCTCGCTCCCCCATCCATCTCCTCTTCTTGTGCCTCATCTTGCTCCCCATCCATCTCCTCTTCTTGTACCTCATCTCGCTCCCCATCCATCTCCTCTTCTTGTACCTCATCTCGCTCCCCCGTCCATCTCCTCTTCTTGTACCTCATCTCGCTCCCCGTCCATCTCCTCTTCTTGTACCTCATCTCGCTCCCCCATCCATCTCCTCTTCTTGTACCTCATCTTGCTCCCCGTCCATCTCCTCTTCTTGTACCTCATCTCGCTCCCCCATCCATCTCCACTTCTTGTACCTCATCTCGCTCCCCGTCCATCTCCTCTTCTTGTACCTCATCTCGCTCCCCCATCCATCTCCTCTTCTTGTGCCTCATCTCGCTCCCCCATCCATCTCCTCTTCTTGTGCCTCATCTTGCTCCCCGTCCATCTCCTCTTCTTGTACCTCATCTCGCTCCCCCATCCATCTCCTCTTCTTGTACCTCATCTCGCTCCCCGTCCATCTCCTCTTCTTGTACCTCATCTCGCTCCCCCATCCATCTCCTCTTCTTGTACCTCATCTCGCTCCCCCGTCCATCTCCTCTTCTTGTGCCTCATCTTGCTCCCCCGTCCATCTCCTCTTCTTGTACCTCATCTCGCTCCCCGTCCATCTCCTCTTCTTGTACCTCATCTCGCTCCCCCATCCATCTCCTCTTCTTGTACCTCATCTCGCTCCCCCGTCCATCTCCTCTTCTTGTACCTCATCTCGCTCCCCGTCCATCTCCTCTTCTTGTACCTCATCTCGCTCCCCCATCCATCTCCTCTTCTTGTACCTCATCTCGCTCCCCCATCCATCTCCTCTTCTTGTACCTCATCTCATCCCCCATCCATCTCCTCTTCTTGTGCCTCATCTCGCTCCCCCGTCCATCTCTTCTTCTTGTGCCTCATCTCGCTCCCCATCCATCTCCTCTTCTTGTACCTCATCTCGCTCCCCCGTCCATCTCCTCTTCTTGTACCTCATCTCGCTCCCCGTCCATCTCCTCTTCTTGTACCTCATCTCGCTCCCCGTCCATCTCCTCTTCTTGTACCTCATCTCGCTCCCCCATCCATCTCCTCTTCTTGTGCCTCATCTTGCTCCCCGTCCATCTCCTCTTCTTGTACCTCATCTCGCTCCCCATCCATCTCCTCTTCTTGTACCTCATCTCGCTCCCCCGTCCATCTCCTCTTCTTGTACCTCATCTCGCTCCCCGTCCATCTCCTCTTCTTGTACCTCATCTCGCTCCCCGTCCATCTCCTCCACTCTTGTACCTCATCTCGCTCCCCGTCCATCTCCTCTTCTTGTACCTCATCTCGCTCCCCGTCCATCTCCTCTTCTTGTACCTCATCTCGCTCCCCCATCCATCTCCTCTTCTTGTGCCTCATCTTGCTCCCCATCCATCTCCTCTTCTTGTACCTCATCTCGCTCCCCATCCATCTCCTCTTCTTGTACCTCATCTCGCTCCCCCGTCCATCTCCTCTTCTTGTACCTCATCTCGCTCCCCGTCCATCTCCTCTTCTTGTACCTCATCTCGCTCCCCCATCCATCTCCTCTTCTTGTGCCTCATCTCGCTCCCCCATCCATCTCCTCTTCTTTTGCCTCATCTTGCTCCCCATCCATCTCCTCTTCTTGTACCTCATCTCGCTCCCCCATCCATCTCTTCTTCTTGTGCCTCATCTCGCTCCCCATCCATCTCCTCTTCTTGTACCTCATCTCGCTCCCCCGTCCAACTCCTCTTCTTGTACCTCATCTCGCTCCCCCATCCATCTCTTCTTCTTGTGCCTCATCTCGCTCCCCCATCCATCTCCTCTTCTTGTACCTCATCTCGCTCCCCCATCCATCTCCTCTTCTTGTGCCTCATCTCGCTCCCCCATCCATCTCCTCTTCTTGTGCCTCATCTTGCTCCCCATCCATCTCCTCTTCTTGTACCTCATCTCGCTCCCCCGTCCATCTCTTCTTCTTGTGCCTCATCTCGCTCCCCATCCATCTCCTCTTCTTGTACCTCATCTCGCTCCCCCGTCCATCTCCTCTTCTTGTACCTCATCTCGCTCCCCGTCCATCTCCTCTTCTTGTACCTCATCTCGCTCCCCCATCCATCTCCTCTTCTTGTGCCTCATCTCGCTCCCCCATCCATCTCCTCTTCTTGTGCCTCATCTTGCTCCCCATCCATCTCCTCTTCTTGTACCTCATCTCGCTCCCCATCCATCTCCTCTTCTTGTACCTCATCTCGCTCCCCCGTCCATCTCCTCTTCTTGTACCTCATCTCGCTCCCCGTCCATCTCCTCTTCTTGTACCTCATCTCGCTCCCCCATCCATCTCCTCTTCTTGTACCTCATCTTGCTCCCCGTCCATCTCCTCTTCTTGTACCTCATCTCGCTCCCCCATCCATCTCCACTTCTTGTACCTCATCTCGCTCCCCGTCCATCTCCTCTTCTTGTACCTCATCTCGCTCCCCCATCCATCTCCTCTTCTTGTGCCTCATCTCGCTCCCCCATCCATCTCCTCTTCTTGTGCCTCATCTTGCTCCCCGTCCATCTCCTCTTCTTGTACCTCATCTCGCTCCCCCATCCATCTCCTCTTCTTGTACCTCATCTCGCTCCCCCATCCATCTCCTCTTCTTGTACCTCATCTCGCTCCCCCATCCATCTCCTCTTCTTGTACCTCATCTCGCTCCCCCATCCATCTCCTCTTCTTGTACCTCATCTCGCTCCCCGTCCATCTCCTCTTCTTGTACCTCATCTCGCTCCCCCATCCATCTCCTCTTCTTGTGCCTCATCTCGCTCCCCCATCCATCTCCTCTTCTTGTGCCTCATCTTGCTCCCCGTCCATCTCCTCTTCTTGTACCTCATCTCGCTCCCCCATCCATCTCCTCTTCTTGTGCCTCATCTCGCTCCCCCATCCATCTCCTCTTCTTGTGCCTCATCTTGCTCCCCGTCCATCTCCTCTTCTTGTACCTCATCTCGCTCCCCGTCCATCTCCTCTTCTTGTACCTCATCTCGCTCCCCGTCCATCTCCTCTTCTTGTACCTCATCTCGCTCCCCCATCCATCTCCTCTTCTTGTGCCTCATCTTGCTCCCCCATCCATCTCCTCTTCTTGTACCTCATCTCGCTCCCCCATCCATCTCCTCTTCTTGTGCCTCATCTCGCTCCCCGTCCATCTCCTCTTCTTGTGCCTCATCTCGCTCCCCCGTTCATCTCCTCTTCTTGTACCTCATCTCGCTCCCCATCCATCTCCTCTTCTTGTACCTCATCTCGCTCCCCCATCCATCTCCTCTTCTTGTACCTCATCTCGCTCCCCCGTCCATCTCCTCTTCTTGTACCTCATCTCGCTCCCCGTCCATCTCCTCTTCTTGTACCTCATCTCGCTCCCCCGTCCATCTCCTCTTCTTGTACCTCATCTCGCTCCCCGTCCATCTCCTCTTCTTGTACCTCATCTCGCTCCCCGTCCATCTCCTCTTCTTGTACCTCATCTCGCTCCCCCATCCATCTCCTCTTCTTGTGCCTCATCTCGCTCCCCCATCCATCTCCTCTTCTTGTGCCTCATCTCGCTCCCCCATCCATCTCCTCTTCTTGTACCTCATCTCGCTCCCCATCCATCTCTTCTTGTACCTCATCTCGCTCCCCCGTCCATCTCCTCTTCTTGTACCTCATCTCGCTCCCCGTCCATCTCCTCTTCTTGTACCTCATCTCGCTCCCCGTCCATCTCCTCTTATTGTGCCTCATCTCGCTCCCCCATCCATCTCCTCTTCTTGTGCCTCATCTCGCTCCCCCATCCATCTCCTCTTCTTGTGCCTCATCTCGCTCCCCCATCCATCTCCTCTTCTTGTACCTCATCTCGCTCCCCATCCATCTCTTCTTGTACCTCATCTCGCTCCCCCATCCATCTCCTCTTCTTGTGCCTCATCTCACTCCCCATCCATCTCCTCTTCTTGTACCTCATCTCGCTCCCCATCCATCTCCTCTTCTTGTGCCTCATCTCGCTCCCCCATCCATCTCCTCTTCTTGTGCCTCATCTCGCTCCCCCATCCATCTCCTCTTCTTGTGCCTCATCTCACTCCCCATCCATCTCCTCTTCTTGTACCTCATCTCACTCCCCATCCATCTCCTCTTCTTGTACCTCATCTCGCTCCCCATCCATCTCCTCTTCTTGTGAGTCATCTCACTCCCCATCCATCTCCTCTTGTGCGTCATCTTGCTTCCTCATCCATTTTCTCCACTCTTGTACCTCATCTTGCTCCCCATCCATCTCCACTTCTTGTACCTCATCTCGTTACCCCATCCATCTCCTCTTCTTGTGTGTCTTCTCGCTCCCCCATCCATCTCATCTTCTTGTACCTAATCTCACTCCCCATCCATCTCCACTTCTTGTGTGTCATCTTGCTCCCCCATCCATCTCCACTTCTTGTGTCATCTTGCTCCCCCATCCATCTCCACTTCTTGTGTCATCTTGCTCCCCCATCCATCTCCTCCACTTCTCGTACCTCATCTCGCTCCCCCATCCATCTCCTCCACTCTTGTACCTCATCTTGCTCCCCCATCCATCTCCACTTCTTGTACCTCATCTCATCCCCCCACCCATCTCCTCTTCTTGTGCGTCTTCTTGCTCCCCCATCCATCTCATCTTGTACCTCATCTCGCTCCCCATCCATCTCATCTTGTACCTCATCTCGCTCCCCATCCATCTCTTCTTCTTGTACCTCATCTTGCTTCCTCATCCATCTCCACTTCTTGTGTGTCATCTTGCTCCCCCATCCATCTCCTCCACTTCTTGTAGCTCATCTCATCCCCCCATCCATCTCCTCTTCTTGTGCGTCTTCTCGCTCCCCCATCCATCTCATCTTGTACCTCATCTCGCTCCCCATCCATTTCCTCTTCTTGTACCTCATCTTGCTCCCCCATCCATCTCCTCCACTTCTTGTACCTCATCTTGCTCCCCCATCCATCTCCTCCACTTCTTGTACCTCATCTCGCTCCCCATCCATCTCCTCTTCTTGTACCTAATCTCACTCCCCATCCATCTCCACTTCTTGTGTCATCTTGCTCCCCCATCCATTTCTTCATCTTGTACCTCATCTCGTTCCCCCATCCATCTCCTCCACTCTTGTACCTCATCTTGCTTCCTCATCCATCTCCACTTCTTGTGTCATCTTGCTCCCCCATCCATCTCCTCCACTCTTGTACCTCATCTCGCTCCCCCATCCATCTCCACTTCTTGTGCATCTTCTCGCTCCCCCATCCATCTCATCTTGTACCTCATCTCGCTCCCCATCCATTTCCTCTTCTTGTACCTCATCTTGCTTCCTCATCCATCTCCACTTCTTGTGTGTCATCTTGCTCCCCCATCCATCTCCTCCACTCTTGTACCTCATCTTGCTCCCCCATCCATCTCTTCTTCTTGTACCTCATCTCGCTCCCCCATCCATCTCCTCTTCTTGTGTGTCTTCTCGCTCCCCCATCCATCTCATCTTGTACCTCATCTCGCTCCCCATCCATTTCTTCTTCTTGTTCCTCATCTTTCTTCCTCATCCATCTCCACTTCTTGTGTGTCATCTTGCTCCCCCATCCATCTCCTCCACTCTTGTACCTCATCTTGCTCCCCCATCCATCTCTTCTTCTTGTACCTCATCTCGCTCCCCCATCCATCTCCTCTTCTTGTACCTCATCTCGCTCCCCCATCCATCTCATCTTGTACCTCATCTCGCTCCCCATCCATTTCTTCTTCTTGTTCCTCATCTTTCTTCCTCATCCATCTCCACTTCTTGTGTGTCATCTTGCTCCCCCATCCATCTCCTCCACTTCTTGTACCTCATCTCGCTCCCCATCCATCTCCACTTCTTGTGTGTCATCTTGCTCCCGCATCCATCTCCTCCACTCTTGTACCTCATCTCGCTCCCCATCCATTTCCTCTTCTTGTACCTCATCTTGCTTCCTCATCCATCTCCACTTCTTGTGTGTCATCTTGCTCCCCCATCCATCTCCTCCACTTCTTGTACCTCATCTCGCTCCCCATCCATCTCCACTTCTTGTGTGTCATCTTGCTCCCGCATCCATCTCCTCCACTCTTGTACCTCATCTCGCTCCCCATCCATTTCCTCTTCTTGTACCTCATCTTGCTTCCTCATCCATCTCCACTTCTTGTGTGTCATCTTGCCCCCCCATCCATCTCCTCCACTTCTTGTAGCTCATCTCGCTTCCCCCCATCCACCTCCTCTTTTTGTGCGACATCTCGCTCCCACTTTTCTCCATCTGCTTCTAAGGGACATTGTGCTTGTGGATTCTTTTTCCTGTTGATTTCCCCCCATTGAATGCTTCTCTTCCAATTGTTCTGGGAACACCGTTGTGAGAAACCATGAAGACTGCTTTCAACTTTTCTGCATGTTGTGTTTGTTGAGTTGCATTCACCAGTAACAGGTTAGCGTTGACTGTCGAGTTTTATCGTTACTGACTAGGAATGTGCGATCAGGTCTCTCACCAAGACATTAATGCAGATGCACTAATTTCTTGGTTTGGCACGATACCACATTAGTTAGCTCGCTTTCATCGTCATTTCATATGACTGTAAATGAGATTTTGTGTGTCTGTACAGAAGTCAACCTGATTTACTGCCATTCTCCACTAGCTGTTACCGGCTACACTATAGATCATGAAGCCTCTCTGTTAGGCAATGTGCTGCCATGTCCCTGAACAGCTGTAAGGCAGCAGATGTGGGAGCACTGGTTAGTTTCAGGTTTATCTCTGCTGCGTGTTTCATGGTTCCTGGTATATGTTGTGGGGGTGGAGGGGGTGTTGCAATGATAGGTTCAGTATGCCTTAGTTTTATGTGACTGGCAGACTCACACATGAACAGTGCCCCCTATGTCCTTCCCATGGAATTTCTGTAAGGGTGAGTCCACATTACTATAAAAACAAGGGCAAAAAATTCAATAAGGCCTTATTAATAGAGGTCCCCTATAACACTGATTGCACTACCAATGGTGATCATAGAGACATATCATTGATGTAGCGGAGGTGCCATTCCATCCATTGGAGATCATGCCTGTTACGTGTTATGGAACCACTCAGCACCCAGATTATGTTGTGCAGTTATATGTAAGTAGAATAGGTTCCATGTGAGATGCATCAGCCCACAGGCTACGCCCCTGGGCAGAGGGGACAAGATATCCCCCTTCTGTCCTCCCCCCACCTTTGTAATTCCCACAGTAAATATCGGCAGGCTCCAGCCACTTGCGGCTATTGTAATGTATGTCTGGCCTGCTGTTTTTCTATTGGCCTGCCCTCTGTATCTGTGTGATATATTCTGTGTCCTGTGAATAAAGTGTTGTCAGACTGGAAATACGTGGAGAAGCAGTGAACTTTTATATATGCGCCCATGTAACCAAGGAATTCCAGCCAGCGTCCTTCATTCAGACTCCAGCCAAAACAGAGTGGACCTCCTGAAACACGGGGTGGTACTGAAAGAGGTACCCCAGCTTGGTAGACCCCGTTACACTGGTGGCAGGCAGCGGAATGTGATACCCCTTCTACAGGAGGAAAGGAATGAATGGAAAACAACTACCAGAAGTTAAAGAGGACTACATTAAAAGATCTGGTGGAAGCCCGAGGGTTAATTGCCAGCAACAAAACAAAAGCAGATTTTATAGCAGCCCTCATGGAACACGACAGTGCAGCGCCCCCCAATGTGAACGTGGAGGAGACTGAATTCCAGAGGGAGGTAAAGAACAGACTGGCGTTCTATGGCCCAAACCCTGCAGTAGAGATCATACGAGATGTGATGGCTGATGTGCGTACTGATCTGAAGGAAAAGATGGCCGAGCGGACCAGGATAGAGCTAACCAAGATGGAGATGGCAGAGCGGACCAAAGTGGAGCTGGCCAAGATGGAGATGGCAGAGCGGAGAGAGGAGAGTCAGCAAGCAGGGGTAGCTCTGGCCTCCGACCAGGTACCTTCAACAGTAAGCCACCTCAAGATCCAGTATAATGCCTTCCGACAGTTGGGGGAGGCAGAGGAAGACATTGATGGCTTTCTGCAGGACTTTGAGCGGCAGTGTGCCCTGCATCAAGTGAAGCCGGAGGAACGGGTTCAGATTCTGGCCAGCAAGCTGACAGGCCGGGCAGCGGATGCCTATCGCACGGTACCTGATGAGGACTGTATGGACTATGAGCGGATCAAAGAAGTGATCTTGGCCCGGTATGCGCTGACACCAGAGGCATACCGCCAAAAGTTTCGCGGACTTATAAAACGCATAATCGATAACCACGCTGAATGGGCCTGTAAATTACGGCGGTCACTGCTACAGTAGGTACAAGGGAGCCAAGCAACAACTAAGGAGGACGTCCTCCAGCTTGTCTTGTTAGAACGATTCTTTAATGGACTAACCCCCGAGACACAGGGATGGCTTCGGGACAGGTGGCCAACGACTCTTGAGGAAGCCGCTCGTCTGGCCGATGAACATCATGATGCCAGGAGGCCTCAGTTGTCCGGATCAAAGATGGTCACTAGGGGTCTGCCCATGGACCTGGAGGGCCCCAAACCACAGAAGATTGTAAGGGGACCAGCTAGAAACCTGGCCTACCACAGTTCCCCTGGGGCGCGATGCCACACCTGCCGTCAGCTGGGCCACCTGCAAAGACAATGTCCCAACCGGACTCGGCATACCCAGTGGCCAAAGGCGGGAACAGCTACCTTCCGCCGGGCCGCTGTACACTGCTACCAAGGCGAAGCTGACCCGACATTGGGGGCTACGACTAACCAAGGGGTGGAAGAGATGGAGGAAGTGCTGCATGAAGTGGACTCCATGCAGGTAGCCCGGCCAGATAATCGACAACAGCATCGACAGGTCGTGTGGGGTAATGGGAAACGTATGCAGGGACTAAGAGATTCAGGGGCAACTTTGACCCTTGTGAAGCCTCATCTCGTCCGGGACCAAGAGAAGGTGGACCGGACAGTGGCAGGCCGTGTAGCGGGGGAGCCATACATCAACTGCCCACTGCCAGGATTCACCTGAACTGGGGAGTCGGGGATGGCCTTATTAAGGTCGGCTTGATGGAGGATTTGCCCGCAGACGTCTTGCTGGGAAATGACTTGGGGCCCATGTTGTCTGCCTTCTCGGTTACCCCTCTGGCTGAGACATATCCTGTGACCACCCGGAGACAAGCTCAAGCTGCGGAGGCGGAATCACACTCAGAGGAGGCCCAGGTAAGACATCCCAGCCCTACAAGTATTCCCATAGCCAGGCACATTTCTTCGGCCACCCCAGATGAATTTAAGAGGGAGTTACTTGAGGATCCTTCATTGGAGGGATATCGTGGGAAGGCACAAGAGGGGAGAGGGGTACTGGAAGGGGAACAGTTTGTATGGAAGCAGGGACTCCTCTACCGGATCACAGAGCAGCACCACACAGGGACAAGCCCCATTAGAAAAGGCACCAGAAAAGATCATATGCATATCTGGTGCCTTTTCTTTTAGAAATTGTTACCTCTTAGGGATTTATTCACATACATATGGTAGAATGTTGGTATAGGTTCATCTATATCTGGCTGTGCCCCCAGAATTTACCAACATAACCACCTGTTTTGCCTTGCATATTTGGCTTTTGGTTAATTAATATTAATTTTTGGTTATTTACCTTATTTATTATATTACATTTTATTTTCTAATATATAACCGCCATTTCTCTGCACTCCATACAAGGGTACTGGTTAATTTATTGATATTCCTACGTTTGGTTTTTGTACCTTGCTAATTCCCTCATTGTTTGTCCTGGTAGTATTCTCCCCCCTTCTTATCTTAATTTGTTTTTTGCAAACTTGTTTTAATATTTATCAATAAATTTACTATTTTATATTTATGTTCCTACCTCACTTCTTTTCTTCTATGGTATTCCATATTAGAATATGTTGTTTGTATTGCTGAAGTGATTTTGCCATTAGTGATCTAGGACTATGGGAATAAGAACAAGTTCCAAGCTGCATGGCAGGGGCCCTACCAGGTAGTGGGGAAAATAGCCGACACCACCTATAATGTCGCCGATTATGACTACCCCAGGGTTATCCGCAAGTTCCACGTGAATATGCTGAAGCCCTACCGGGAGCGCCCTGAAGAGGTATTGGCCATCTGTGCACTTGAAGCATAGGATTTAGCCGGACTTCCCTCGCCTGATGTTTTAGGGGAAATGACTCAGTCTAAAACATGGGGCCAGGTACACTTGGGTGAAGACCTAGGCCCCCGGGAGAGACAGCAGGCGGAGGAGTTGTTGAGGCAGCGACAGAGGATGTTTTTGGAGAAACCAAGGTACACTTGCCTGGCACAACACAAGGTTGAGACCCAGGATCAGACCCCCCTGCGACAACCCCCCTTCCGCGTCCCTAAGTCTATACAAGAAGGGATGCGACAATAGATACAAGAGATGTTGCGTTTAGGGGTCATTGAAGAGTCAGATAGTCCCTGGGCATCCCCCGTAGTGTTAGTGCCCAAGAAGGATGAGACTACACGGTTTTGTGTAGACTATCGTAAGCTCAATGAGAAAATGGTGACGGATGCGTATCCCATGCCGCGTGTGGATGAGTTGTTAGAACGGCTGGCGGGGGCAAAGTATTTGACCACCATCGATCCATGCAAAGGCCACTGACAGATTCCCCTTAGTCCTGACGCTATTCCCAAGTCGGCATTTGTCACCCTGTTTGGCTTATTCCAGTTTCGAGTTATGCCATTTGGGATGAAGACTGCCCCGGCGACCTTCCACAGGCTGACTGACCGGCTTCTGGATGGTCTCCAGGACTATGCTTGTGCCTACCTGGACGACATCGCCATCTACAGCACGACATGGGAAGAGCATCTAAATCACCTAGAGACAGTATTGGACAGGATCCACAAGGCCGGAATCACCCTGAACCCAATCAAGTGTCACGTGGGCAAAGCAGAGGTTCAGTATTTAGGGCATTGGGTGGGAAGTGGGAAACAGAGACCAGAACCAGCCAAGATTGAGGCCATAGCCAAATGGCCCACCCCACGCACTAAAACCCAGGTCATGGCGTTTCTAGGAACAGCAGGGTATTACAGGAAATTCGTTCCCAATTACAGCAGTGTAGCCAAGCCCCTCACTGATCTGACCCGTAAGAACCAACCCCGCCAGGTAACCTGGACCCCAGAGTGTGAGGAAGCCTTCCGCCAGCTAAAGGACGCCCTCACCAATACCCCTGTATTGGCCGCACCCGATCCAACTAAACGTTTCCTTGTTCACACGGACGCTTCTATGTTTGGATTGGGGGCAGTACTGAGCCAAGTCGGCCCGGACTGCAAAGAACACCCAGTAGCTTACCTGAGTCGGAACCTACTGCCCCGTGAAGTAAGCTATGCGGCCATCGAGAAGGAGTGCCTGGCGGTAGTATGGGCACTCAAAAAGTTGCAACCATATTTGTATGGATGACAGTTTTCCCTCCTAATGGACCATAATCCCCTAGTCTGGCTTAACCGGGTCTCCGAAGACAACGCCAGATTACTGCGGTGGAGTTTAGCCCTACAACCTCTGGACTTCACCATCCACTACAGACCCGGCAAACAAAACGGTAACGCCGATGGACTAAGTCGACAAACGGAACTTGTACCAACCCCATAAACTTCGGTCATCCCCAAACCGATCCGTTAAGGATCAGACTGTGTATGCCGATCGCGTCGCTCAAAGGGGGAGCCGTGTTACGGAACCTCTCAGCACCCAGATTATGTTGTGCAGTTATATGTATGTAGAATAGGTTCCATGTGAGATGCATCAGCCCAGAGGCTGCGCCCCTGGGCAGAGGGGACAAGATATCCCCTTCTGTCCTCCCCCCACCTTTGTAATTCCTACAGTAAATATCGGCAGGCCTTCCGCCACCTGCGGCTATTGTAATGTATGTCTGGCCTGCTGTTTTTCTATTGGCCTGCCCTCTGTATCTGTGTGATATATTCTGTGTCCTGTGAATAAAGTGTTGTCAGACTGGAAATACGTGGAGAAGCAGTGAACTTTTATATATGCGCCCAGGTAACCAAGGAATTCTAGCCAGCGTCCTTCATTCAGACCACAGCCAAAACAGAGTGGACCTCCTTAAACATGGGGTGGTACTGAAAGAGGTACCCCAGCTTGGTAGACTCCGTTACAATGCCATGACAGGTTGACTCGGAGGACCAAGAGCACCCCGTGTTATACTTGAGCTGGAAACTTCTGCCGAGGGAAGTGGCCTACTCTACCATCGAGAAGGAGTGCCTGGCCATAGTCTGGGCCCTGCAGCGCTTGCAGCCCAACTTGTACAGTCGCACCTTCACAACCCTCTGCGCTGGCTGAACGCCATGTGTGGAACCAACGGAAGGTTGCTACGCTGGAGCTTTGCCCTCCAGCAGTTTGACTTCACCATCGAACACAAAACGGGCAGGGAGCATAACAATGCGGATGGGTTGTCCCGCCGGGGTGAACCTGCTGAAGTGCGCATGGAGGAGCACCAAGAGGTCCTGCCTCCGTAGCACAGACCAAAAGGGGGCGGTGTCACGATAATGTATAAAATGAAGTAGGATTTTTCCTGTTAGCACACATGCTGTGGGCTCTGACCCCCTTCTCTCTGTGCTTCTGCATGTTGATATGTGTGTGTATGAATCCTAAACCTCATTCCCTCTCCCCACAAGAATTTTTACGTCCTCTGTAGCTGTCGTAGACAATCCTCCCATCTAGTACCAGGTAGAACTGGTATAGTCTCTCAAAAGACATGAGGTTCTTTGTTCTATTATAGTGAGATATTGGGCCACGAATTTGGGCTAGAAAAATAAGTCCAAACTGCGAATTTCGATCGGTAGACCTGTCAACCACTGTAAGCGCTAGCCGCTAAACACAGCGAGTACAAAGTGCGCATTTCTCCTGAACCGTGTGGACCAACTAGTCCGAGTGTGGTATCATTAGAAAGCAAATTTTAATCTAAGGTGAATGATGGGTGTGCTGTGATTCTGCCATGTTCTGAAGCCAAGATATAAAAATTGTAAGTATTGCTGGTACAATCTGTAACTTTGAGGGGAGGGGGCAAGCAAACCAGCCCCTTTACGGATATCACAAGCCTGCACTAAACCCAGCCTTCTTTCTTGCCTGAGGAGCTGTTACAGCAGGACCGTCTTCATGAATTTGGACATTTTGGCTCCTCCCACCAGCATGGTTAACCTGAAATGATCTGAGCACATGTAAGTGTTACTTTCTGTTTTAATCCCTGTTTTTTTGTAATTGCTTTGTACATACTTTGCCTCATATTGTAACATCTTTATATGTCTTTTATAAACACTGCCTAATCTTTCATGGAGTAAAATATATAAATTACTAGCTTTGTTCTCTTGCTCTAAAACGTACCCTAAGTCTTCTGAATTTGATTGCGCTACTGATTTGGGTTGGCTTCGGACTTGTTTAATCGGAGCTGGTGCCAGCATACTTGTTTTGTGCATTGGGGAGTGTGATGATAATGTATAATGATTTTTAGTTTTCTCTGTTAGCACAGATAATGTGGGCTCTGACCCTCCTTCTCTCTGTGTTTCTGCTTGCTGAGATGTGTGTGTGTGGATCCCAAATCCCTCATTCCCTCCCACAAGAATTTTTACAACTTCTGTAGCTGCAATGCACAATTCTCTCATCTAGTGCCAGCTGACATGAGGTTCTTTGTTCTATTATAAGATTTTGGGCCACCGATTTGGGCTAGATAAATAAGAAGTATATATTGCTAACTTTCATCAGTAGATCTGTCAAGCACTGTAAGCGCAAGCAGCTAAACATGAGTACAAAATGCGGATTTCTCCGGAACCGTATGGAACAACTAGGACAAATTTGGTATCATTAGAAAGCCAATTTTAAAATAAGAGGAATGATGGGTGTGCTGTGATTCTGACATGTTCTCAAGCTAAGATATGAGAATTACAAGTATTGTTGGTAAAAACTGTCCATCTGAGGAGAGGGGAGGGCGATGGTAACTCAAACCTCTTTAGTGATGTCACAATCCTGCAGTTATAAGTTGCTGCATTCGACCCAGCCTTCATTCTTCCTTTGGATCTCACCACAGAAAGACTATCTCATGAATTGGGACATTTGGGGCTCCACTGACCAGCATGGTTTTCCTGAAATGATCTAAGCAAATGTGAGTTTATTTTCCTTTAATCCATGTTTATTTTATAATTGCTTTGTACATACTTTGTCTCATATAGTAACATCTTTATATGCCTTTTATAAACACTGCCTAATCTTTTATGGAGTAAAATATATAACATACTAGCTTTGTTCTCCTGCTCTAAAACGTACCCTAAGTCTTCTGAAGTGAATTGCGCTACTGAATTGGGTTGGCTTCGGACCCTTTTAATCGGAGCTGGTGGCAGCATACTTGTTCTGTGCATTTCGGAGTTGTTGTAGCAATGGCGGCGTTGTTATTGTTCCTGCCTGAGTGAGAGTAGTTATATCGCCCTCGCTGCAGTGTACCCAATAGCCAGTACATAGCAGGCAGCCTTTCTGGCGACTAATTACCCTAGGTGCAGTACCTAGTTTGACCTGAGGGTAAGGGGGGTGCCAGAGAGCTGCAAGTTCTCAAGCGGAACTGGAAAGCGGGATATACATAAATCCCTGCAGTTCGTGATATTGTAGCAGCAGTGGGATAACTAAAATAAGCCTCTGCGGTAAATTGATAGGTCAATAGCCTTGTTTGTGTTTTCATCACATTGTAGCAGTGGAGGGATAACTAAGATAAGCCCCCCTGCACATGTGATAGCCGGGTGCTGGCCAAAGGTCACCCCGATCCGTGACATATAGTTGACAGTCACGGTGTGAATCGTGACAAGGAGAGTTACACCAGGGGAATATCCATCAGATACAGAAGTGATACACCAGGGGAATATTCATCAGATACAGAAGTGATACACCAGAGGGAAAATTCATCAGATACAGGAGCGATACACCAGATATTCATCAGATACATACAGGAGTGATACACCAGAGGGAAGATTCAGAAGTGATACACCAGATATTCATCAGATGAAGGAACGATACACCAGATATTCATCAGATACAGGAGCGATACACCAGATATTCATCAGATGAAGGAGCGATACACCAGATATTCATCAGATGAAGGAGCGATACACCAGATATTCATCAGATGAAAGAGCGATACACCAGATATTCATCAGATGAAGGAGCGATACACCAGATATTCATCAGATACATACAGGAGTGATACACCAGAGGGAAGATTCAGAAGTGATACACCAGATATTCATCAGATGAAGGAACGATACACCAGATATTCATCAGATACAGGAGCGATACACCAGATATTCATCAGATGAAGGAGCGATACACCAGATATTCATCAGATGAAGGAGCGATACACCAGATATTCATCAGATGAAAGAGCGATACACCAGATATTCATCAGATGAAGGAGCGATACACCAGATATTCATCAGATACATACAGGAGTGATACACCAGAGGGAAGATTCAGAAGTGATACACCAGATATTCATCAGATGAAGGAGTGATACACCAGATATTCATCAGATACAGAAGTGATACACCAGGGGGAAGATTCATGAGATTCAGGAGTGATACACCAGATATTCATCAGATGAAGGAACGATACACCAGATATTCATCAGATAAAGGAACGATACACCAGATATTCATCAGATACAGGAGCGATACACCAGATATTCATCAGATGAAGGAGCGATACACCAGATATTCATCAGATGAAGGAGCGATACACCAGATATTCATCAGATGAAGGAGCGATACACCAGATATTCATCATATACATACAGGAGTGATACACCAGAGGGAAGATTCAGAAGTGATACACCAGATATTCATCAGATGAAGGAACGATACACCAGATATTCATCAGATGAAAGAGCGATACACCAGGGGGAAGATTCATGAGATTCAGGAGTGATACACCAGATATAGCGATACACCAGATATTCATCAGATGAAGGAGCGATACACCAGGGGGAAGATTCATGAGATTCAGGAGTGATACACCAGATATTCATCAGATGAAGGAACGATACACCAGATATTCATCAGCTACAGGAGTGATACACCAGATAGTCATCAGATGAAGGAGTGATACACCAGATATTCATCAGATAAAGGAGCGATACACCAGATATTCATCAGCTACAGGAGTGATACACCAGATAGTCATCAGATGAAGGAGCGATACACCAGATATTCATCAGCTACAGGAGTGATACACCAGATAGTCATCAGATGAAGGAGTGATACACCAGATATTCATCAGATGAAGGAGCGATACACCAGATATTCATCAGCTACAGGAGTGATACACCAGATAGTCATCAGATGAAGGAGCGATACACCAGATATTCATCAGCTACAGGAGTGATACACCAGATAGTCATCAGATGAAGGAGTGATACACCAGATATTCATCAGATGAAGGAGCGATACACCAGATATTCATCAGCTACAGGAGTGATACCCCAGATATTCATCAGATGAAGGAGCGATACACCAGATATTCATCAGCTACAGGAGTGATACACCAGATATTCATCAGATGAAGGAGTGATACACCAGATATTCATCATATACAGGAGCGATACACCAGATATTCATCAGATGAAGGAGCGATACACCAGATATTCATCAGATGAAGGAGCGATACACCAGATATTCATCATATACATACAGGAGTGATACACCAGAGGGAAGATTCAGAAGTGATACACCAGATATTCATCAGATGAAGGAACGATACACCAGATATTCATCAGATGAAAGAGCGATACACCAGGGGGAAGATTCATGAGATTCAGGAGTGATACACCAGATATTCATCAGATGAAGGAACGATACACCAGATATTCATCAGCTACAGGAGTGATACACCAGATAGTCATCAGATGAAGGAGCGATACACCAGATATTCATCAGCTACAGGAGTGATACACCAGATATTCATCAGATGAAGGAGTGATACACCAGATATTCATCATATACAGGAGCGATACACCAGATATTCATCAGATGAAGGAGCGATACACCAGATATTCATCAGATACATACAGGAGTGATACACCAGAGGGAAGATTCAGAAGTGATACACCAGATATTCATCAGATACAGGAGCGATACACCAGATATTCATCAGATGAAGGAGCGATACACCAGATATTCATCAGCTACAGGAGTGATACACCAGATAGTCATCAGATGAAGGAGCGATACACCAGATATTCATCAGATACATACAGGAGTGATACACCAGATATTCATCAGATGAAGGAACGATACACCAGATATTCATCAGCTACAGGAGTGATACACCAGATATTCATCAGATGAAGGAGCGATACACCAGATATAGCGATACACCAGATATTCATCAGATGAAGGAGCGATACACCAGGGGGAAGATTCATGAGATTCAGGAGTGATACACCAGATATTCATCAGATGAAGGAGCGATACACCAGATATTCATCAGCTACAGGAGTGATACACCAGATAGTCATCAGATGAAGGAGCGATACACCAGATATTCATCAGATACATACAGGAGTGATACACCAGATATTCATCAGATGAAGGAGCGATACACCAGATATTCATCAGATACAGGAGTGATACACCAGATATTCATCAGATGAAGGAGCGATACACCAGATATTCATCAGATGAAGGAGCGATACACCAGATATTCATCAGATACATACAGGAGTGATACACCAGAGGGAAGATTCAGAAGTGATACACCAGATATTCATCAGATGAAGGAGCGATACACCAGATATTCATCAGATGAGGGAGCGATACACCAGATATTCATCAGATGAAGGAGCGATACACCAGATATTCATCAGATACATACAGGAGTGATACACCAGATATTCATCAGATGAAGGAACGATACACCAGATATTCATCAGCTACAGGAGTGATACACCAGATATTCATCAGATGAAGGAGCGATACACCAGATATAGCGATACACCAGATATTCATCAGATGAAGGAGCGATACACCAGGGGGAAGATTCATGAGATTCAGGAGTGATACACCAGATATTCATCAGATGAAGGAGCGATACACCAGATATTCATCAGCTACAGGAGTGATACACCAGATAGTCATCAGATGAAGGAGCGATACACCAGATATTCATCAGATACATACAGGAGTGATACACCAGATATTCATCAGATGAAGGAGCGATACACCAGATATTCATCAGATACAGGAGTGATACACCAGATATTCATCAGATGAAGGAGCGATACACCAGATATTCATCAGATGAAGGAGCGATACACCAGATATTCATCAGATACATACAGGAGTGATACACCAGAGGGAAGATTCAGAAGTGATACACCAGATATTCATCAGATGAAGGAGCGATACACCAGATATTCATCATATACAGGAGCGATACACCAGATATTCATCAGATGAAGGAGCGATACACCAGATATTCATCAGATGAAGGAGCGATACACCAGATATTCATCAGATGAAGGAGCGATACACCAGATATTCATCAGATACATACAGGAGTGATACACCAGAGGGAAGATTCAGAAGTGATACACCAGATATTCATCAGATGAAGGAGCGATACACCAGATATTCATCAGATGAGGGAGCGATACACCAGATATTCATCAGATACATACAGGAGTGATACACCAGATATTCATCAGATGAAGGAACGATACACCAGATATTCATCAGATGAAGGAGCGATACACCAGATATTCATCAGATGAAGGAGCGATACACCAGATATTCATCAGATACATACAGGAGTGATACACCAGATAGTCATCAGATGAAGGAGCGATACACCAGATATTCATCAGATACATACAGGAGTGATACACCAGAGGGAAGATTCAGAAGTGATACACCAGATATTCATCAGATGAAGGAGCGATACACCAGATATTCATCAGCTACAGGAGTGATACACCAGATATTCATCAGATGAAGGAACGATACACCAGATATTCATCAGATGAAGGAATGATACACCAGATATTCATCAGATACAGGAGCGATACACCAGATATTCATCAGATGAAGGAGCGATACACCAGATATTCATCAGATGAAGGAGCGATACACCAGATATTCATCAGATGAAGGAGCGATACACCAGATATTCATCAGATGAAGGAGCGATACACCAGATATTCATCAGATGAAGGAGCGATACACCAGATATTCATCAGATGAAGGAGCGATACACCAGATATTCATCAGATGAAGGAACGATACACCAGATATTCATCAGATACAGGAGCGATACACCAGATATTCATCAGATGAAGGAACGATACACCAGATATTCATCAGATACAGGAGCGATACACCAGATATTCATCAGATGAAGGAGCGATACACCAGATATTCATCAGATGAAGGAACGATACACCAGATATTCATCAGATACAGGAGCGATACACCAGATATTCATCAGATGAAGGAGCGATACACCAGATATTCATCAGATACAGGAGTGATACACCAGGGGGAAGATTCATGAGATTCAGGAGTGATACACCAGATATTCATCAGATACAGGAGCGATACACCAGATATTCATCAGATGAAGGAGCGATACACCAGATATTCATCAGATGAAGGAGCGATACACTAGATATTCATCAGATGAAGGAGTGATACACCAGATATTCATCAGATACAGGAGTGATACACCAGATATTCATCAGATACAGGAGTGATACACCAGATATTCATCAGATACAGGAGTGATACACCAGATATTCATCAGATACAGGAGTGATACACCAGATATTCATCAGCTACAGGAGTGATACACCAGATATTCATCAGATACAGGAGTGATACACCAGATATTCATCAGATACAGGAGTGATACACCAGATATTCATCAGATACAGGAGTGATACACCAGATATTCATCAGATGAAGGAGTGATACACCAGATATTCATCAGATACAGGAGTGATACACCAGATATTCATCAGATACATACAGGAGTGATACAGCAGATATTCATCAGATACAGGAGTGATACACCAGGGGGAAGATTCATGAGATTCAGGAGTGATACACCAGGGGAATATTCATCAGATACAGGAGAAGATTTTACATAGTGATTGTTCTCACTGTATTTCTTTTTGAGACATGACCCTTTGCATATTTTTATGGCAGACATCCTCACATTTTGGATTTTTTTCCCCTAGCAAATGTTCAAATCCCAATTTGTATTCTTGGGTTGTGATTCCGATGTCAGTCCCCACTTCTGCCCATCATCAGTCACTATTAAAGTCCCTGATCCTCCTGATCGCTGCCATGCTACTGGAGGGGTCAGGGTGATGGGTGTCTTCCTGTACAGAAGGGGTCAATGTGTTGCTTTGTTTTGGAGCTGCTTGTAGTTCCCAGGCTGCAGCACACAGGGCGAAGGCTGTAGTTTCAGGTGGGGGTGGTATTTTTAGACCACTATGTATACTCTCTTTGTGCCTCCTGCTGCTCTGTCAGGGCCTCCATCCTCAGACAGGTTATTATTAGGACTCTGAGCAAATCCTTCCATGAGCTGTGCACAGACTTGTGGGCTGGTGGCGCCTCCTCCTGGTGTTAGTATGAACACCCTCTGCCTGGTGTGAGCTGGTCTCTGGTTACACTGAGCTCCTGCTTCAGCCTTAGAGTAATGCTGGAGACATTGAGATGAAGGTGGCAGACAAGCCACACGTGACAGACAAGCCACACGTGACAGCCTCTACGGGATAGGCCTGTGAGAACACAAACACTGGTGTCACAGTCTGTGCCAGCTCAGCTTACTACGCGGAGGCACAGTGTGAAGAACACACGCCTAGTGGGGAGGTCACACGTGTAAGGTGGTGCTCCACAGCATGACGGCAGGGTTCATCAAAGCGGTTAATCTGAGACATATCACATGGGACTAGCCATACACACTGCTCAAAAAAATAAAGGGAACACTTAAACAACAGAATATAACTTGAAGTAACTCAAACTTCTGTGAAATCAAACTGTCCACTTAGAAAGCAACACTGATTGACAATCAATTTCACATGCTGTTGTACAAATGGAATAGACAACAGATGGAAATTATTGGCAATTATCAGGACACCCTCAATAAAGGAGTGGTTGGTTCTGCAGGTGGGGACCACAGACCACATCTCAGTACCAATGCTTTCTGGCTGATGTTTTGGTCACTTTTGAATGTTGGTTGTGCTTTCACACTCGTGGTAGCATGAGACGGACTCTACAACCCACACAAGTGGATCAGGTAGTGCAGCTCATCCAGGATGGCACATCAATGCGAGCTGTGGCAATAAGATTTGCTGTGTCTGTCAGCATAGTGACCAGAGGCTGGAGGCGCTACCAGTAGACAGGCCAGTACACCAGGAGACATGGAGGGGGCTGTAGGAGGGCAACAACCCAGCAGGATCGCTACCTCAGCCTTTGTGCAAGGAGGAGCACTGCCAGAGCCCTGCAAAATGACCTCCAGCAGGCCACAAATGTGCATGTGTCTGCACAAACAGTTAGAAACTGACTCCATGAGGATAATCTGAGTGGCTGACGACCACAGATGGGGGTTGTGCTCACAGCCCAACACAGCAGGATGTTTGCCATTTGCCACAGAACACCAGGATTGGCAAATTCGCCACTGGCACCCTGTGCTCTTCACTGATGAAAGCAGGTTCACACTGAGCACATGTGACCGACGTGACAGAGTCTGGAGATGCTGTGGAGAGCAATCTGCTGCCTGCAACATCCTTCAGCATGACCGGTTTGGCAGTGGGTCAGTAATGGTGTGGCATTTCTTTGGAGGGCCGCACAGCCCTCCATGTGCTCGCCAGAGGTAGCCTGACTGCCATTAGGTACCAAGATAACATCCTCAGACCCTTTTGAGACCATATGGTGTGGTTGGCCCTGGGTTCCTCCTAATGCAGGTCAATGCCAGACCTCGTGGCTGGAGTGTGTCAGCAGTCCCTGCAAGATTATTATTATTATTATTTATTGTTATAGCGCCATTTATTCCATGGCGCTTTACATGTGAGGAGGGGTATACATAATAAAAACAAGTACAATAATCTTAAACAATACAAGTCATAACTGGTACAGGAGGAGTGAGGACCCTGCCTGCGAAGGCTCACAATCTACAAGGGATGGGTGAGAATACAGTAGGTGAGGATAGAGCTGGTCATGCAGCGGTTTGGTTGATCGGTGGTTACTGCAGGTTGTAGGCTTGTTGGAAGAGGTGGGTCTTCAGGTTCTTTTTGAAGATTTCGATGGTAGGCGAGAGTCTGATGTGTTGTGGTAGAGGGTTCCAGAGTAGGGGTGATATGCGAGAGAAATCTTCTATGCGATTGTGGGAAGAGGAGATAAGAGGGGAGTAGAGAAGGAGATCTTGTGAGGATCGGAGGTTGCGTGTAGGTAAGTACCGGGAGACGATTATGGAGGAGACAGGTTGTGGATGGCTTTGTACATCATGGTTAGGGTTTTGTACTGGAGTCTCTGGGCAATGGGGAGCCAGTGAAGGGATTGACAGAGGGGAGAGGCAGGGGAACAGCAGGGGGACAGGTGGATTAGTCGGGCAGCAGAGTTTAGAATAGATTGGAGGGGTTCGAGGGTGTTCGAGGGGAGGCCACAGAGCAGGAGGTTGCAGTAGTCAAGGCGAGAGATGATGAGGGCATGGACTAGGGTTTTTGCAGATTCTTGGTTGAGGAATGAACGGATTTGTGAAATATTTTTGAGTTGAAGTCGGCAGGAAGATGAAGGCATTGAAGATATGGACTTGCCCGCCCGCTCTCCAGACCTGAATCCGATTGAACACATCTGGGACATCATGTCTCACACCATCCGCCAAAGTCACATTGCACCACAGACTGTCCAGGAGTTGGCAGATGCTTTAGTCCAGGTCTTGGAGGAGATCCCTCAGGAGACCATCCGCCACCTCATCAGGAGCATGCCCAGGCATTGTAGGGAGATCATACAGTCACGTGGAGGCCACACACACTACTGAGCACCATTTCCTTGTCTTGAGGCATTTCCACTGAAGTTGGATCAGCCTGCAACTTCATTTTCCACTTTGATTTTGAGCATCATTCCAACTCCAAACCTCCGTGGGATATTAGTTGTGATTTATGTTGATCATTTTTAGGTTTTATTGTTCTCAACACATTCCACTATGTAATGAATAAAGATTTACAACTGAAATATTTAATTCAGTGATATCTAGAATGTGGGATTTTAGTGTTCCCTTTATTTTTTGGAGCAGTGTATATTGTGAAGATTTGCGGCATGCCCTGTATGATCTTTATGTAGTAATTGTGCTATTAAAGGGATCCTGTCAGCAGGATTGTGCTCCGTGACTACAGTGTCAGGTCGGCGCCGTTATATTGATTACACTGATACCTGCTCTCACGATAATGTAAGAATACCATGGTCTGAGGGATTTTTTAATAAGGTACCATGGTTCCCGACACGCTGCCTAGGAAGCTTTTCTTCACTGTCTTGGCCTGCAGGCAACTCCCTCCCCCTGAATACAGCTGTAACTTGAAACTCCAGTGTGGGACTCTGCCCCCCCTCCCTCCCGAATGCAGGAGTGTGTAGAAATCCTTTGTCTGAAAGCCATGTGCTCTCTTGCTCCTGTACTATCTTAATACTAAGGCATAAATTGACCCCAATTAGTGACAGAGATATGAAAGTTATATATTTGGTATGTGCATCGGCCGGGCCATCCCACAGTGCGTTTTCTATGCGCAGCACCTAGCGGATACGGAAAAACGGATTGCTGCTTAACAGGAGCTCATAACCACGTCGTGTTTGGGCTGAAATTAACGCCCAGCTCATGCCCGGAAGAAGGGTAATTCCGTGATCGCTATATGTGGTTGCATCCTGGAGCTAGGGGACATAGAGAGACTCATGAATGTTCCATAACTCCTGAGAAAGTAGGAGTGCATTCCATAACTCCGCCCACTCAGTGATGTCACGACCAAGGGGTAAAAGACCCTGAGAGCTCAGTTTTCAGTAGCCTTTGACCAGGAAGCTAGCTGAGAGACACTCTGTAATGCATCATGATGTATTGCCCCTCCCCCGAGGCACATGGTCTCCCAGGAGCTGAAATGATATAAGGAACTGTAAGTGTTTTTTATTTCTTCTGTTAATCCCTTTTTATTTGTAATTGTCTGTACATGCGATATTTGTCTTCTTTTATAATACCTTTTTATACTTCTGTAAACACTGCCTACCTTTTTAGGAGTGAAACATATAAAATTACTAGCTTGTCTCTCCTTGCTCTATAACGAACTGTCACGTAATCTGAGGTGCATTACGCTGTTAATTTGGGTTGGCTTCGGACCCGTTACTACATAGGATATCGGAGCTGGTGGCAGCAAATTTTTCCTGTGCGTTTGGGATGCTTTGTAGCCACGGCGGCGTTGATAATTATTGTTCCCGTGTGAGTGGGAGTAGTTATATCGCCCTCACTGCAGTGTGCCCCTTAGCCAGTACAAAGTAAGGCAGCCTTTCTGGTGACTAATTATCCTAGGTGCATTACCCTGACTGACCTGAGGGTAAGGGGGCACCAGAGAGCTGCAAGTTCCAAACCGGTACCATATAAGGCAAGGGAAATTACTGGGTCTATAGATTAATACATATAGTTGTATTGGTACTTTTACTAATACTAGTAGTGAGGAGACCCCAGGAAAACAGACAATACTGAGTGAGGGAGACAGTCGGTGCACAACATGGAGGGAGGGGAGAAGAAAAAAACGACCAGAATAGTCCCCAAACACAAAGTAATGGTAACAAAAAATATTTTATTAGGAACAGGTAGTAACATGGGTAACAAATACAATGTTGGGAGTTATTCGCTAAAATCACACATACAAGAGGGATTTAAAAAACATGGACACTACACCCGGTACAATTCCCCTATAGAAGGAGGACCATTGTGAATAGATACCAATGGTAAATATAATCATGGACAAATAGGAGAAGTGCATGGATATTTAGAAAAATATAGTATCTTATCTATGAAAACAAAGTGCAAGTGCCGTAAGTCCATACCTTATTTTGGTAAAGAGAAAAGTGATATATCACAGCATCAGTGTGCAGAGTCTTTTCAGGATAATGCTCAGTATCTAGCATGTACATATCTGTAAGGTCACCTACGGGTGACAACCATTGTAACAAGGCGGAAGTCGAAACGCGCGTCGGGGTGGACACTACACGGATGAAGAAGCCCTCACTATAGTAAGTCTACTGCTTTTTCCTTCTTTTGGTTGTTACAATGGTTGTCACCCATAGGTGAACTTACAGATATGTACATGCCAGATACTGAGCATTATCCTAAAAAGACTCTCTGCACACTGATGCTGTGATATATCACTTTTCTCTTTACCAAAATAAGGTATGGACTTACGGCACTTGCACTTTATTTGTTTTCATAGATAATATATTTTTCTAAATATCCGTGCACTTCTCCTATATGTCTATGATTATATTTACCATTGGTACCTATTCACAATGGTCCTCCTTCTATAAGGGTAATTGTACCGGGTGTAGCATCTGTGTTTTTTAAATCCCTTTTGTATGTGTGATTTTAGCGAATAACTCCCCAAATTGTTTTCGTTACCCATGTTACTATCTGTTCCTAATAAAATATTTTTTGTTAGCATTACTTTGTGTTTGGAGACTATTTTGGTCGTTTTTTTCTTCTCCCCTCCCTCTTCAAGCTCCAAACAGGAACTGGGAAGTGGGATATAGATAAATCCCCTTCGGAAAGAACCAGGGGCAACCAAACAACCCCGGTTCATGACAAATTGGTGTGAGTGGTGGGGATGATAAAGGTATCCTGCCCATGAACCTTGACATATTGGTGACATACGGTGGGATTCGTGACACCTGCTGATGAAATCAGTCTTGTGGTAGTTGTGGAAACTGGATTTTCAGTTTACAGTTAATGACATGCCCATGCTCAGGGATGGCCTGTGGGGGGCTGTAGACGGGGCAGTGGGGGGCTGTGAGCGGCCTGGGGGGCTGGGGGGGTTCAGTTTAACTTCTGTTTCATTGTGGATATATTACATTGTACCTTATTTGTTCTTCACATTTTTTTCCAAATTTGTTTGTATGCTGTAGGAAGCAATAAAATACAGTCACACTCAGTGTGCACTAAGCTATATGGTCACATGATTCTCCTAGTGTGGCTGTGTGGTCACATGGTGCTCAGACTGCAGCTGTGTGGTCACATAGTGCTCAGTGTGGCTGTGTGGTCACATGGTTGTCACGAATCACAGGGTGATATTTTTATCATCCCCACCGCTGACACCAATATGTCAGGAACCGGGGTCATTTGGTTGGCCCCGGTTCTTTTCTGAAGGGGATTTATCTATATCCCACTTTCCAGTTCAAGTTTGGAACTTGTAGCTCTCTGGCGCTCCCTTACACTCAGGTCAGACAGGGTACTGCACCTAGATTATTTAGTCGCCAGAAACGCTGCTTTACTATGTACTGACTAATGGGCACACTGCAGCGAGGGCGATATAACTATTCCCAGCCGCAGCCGAGCAATACACTTATAAACCCCGTTCTGTCGCTGCCAGCTTTACCCAACAAGCTCAGTACGGTCCGCTGCCACCAGCCCCTATTCCTAAATTAATAGTGGGTCACGAGTCAACCTAATTAGTAGCGCAATTTACTTCAGAGGATGTGACAGTACGCTATAGAGCAAGGAGAATTAATTAATTATTAATTTTATATATTTTACTCCAAAAGGTAGGCAGTGTTTACAAAAGTGGAACAAGATATTATAAAATGAGACAAGTAACGTATGTACAAACAATTATGAAAATAAAAGGGATTAAAGGAGGAAAAACAGTTACAGTTCTTTCATATAATTTTAGAGCAGACCATGCAGTGTGGGGGAGGGGCGATACATCAAGATGCGTTACAAATGTGCCTCGCAGCTAGCCTCCTGGACATAAGTTACTGCAAAATGAAGTCTCACTTTCTTATACTTGTGCCCAAAACCAAAGCACTCCCCCTGCATTGACCTCACTGGGTGGCTGAATACTCCCCTTCTTGAGGATATGAAAAAACCATCTCTAGACATATCTCAGCGTATGGACCTCTTGAAGAAAGATAAAGTTATCATTATGCTCTCCACGACATGGGGGTTAATTTAAGTATAAACACGCAGTGGATATATGACCTGCTTACAGAGAAATCTGTTCCTTGCATTTCGTTGGGTTTAGATCCTACTGATTTCAGTGAGCTATAGATCTCTTGGTGGACATCCGGAATATGTGACTTTTACATCTCTATCCCTGATCGGTGCCATTATATATAACTTTTCAAGAACAAAGAAGTCCCATGCGGTTTGAAAGTTGCTGTACCAGTTATAGCTGGTATCAGATGGGAGGGGGCATGAGGGGTTTAGAATTTCACAGAGCCGACAGGCAGAGTGAAGAGGGGGGGTCAGAGAGCCCACAGCGTGTGTCTGCCATAGGGCTTCCTTTTTGTATCAGCGAATGCAGTGGGGGAAAAAAGGAGGGGGCTCAAATCTGCAGCGTGTGTGTGCGCCATGGAGCCTTCTAGAACTATACTCATAATATGGTATATTTATATTATCATGACAATGGTGCTCAGAGTGCAGCGGTGTGGTCACATGGTGCTCAGTGTGGCTGTGTGGTCACATGGTGCTCAGAGTGTAGCTGTGTGGTCACATAGTGAAAAGAGTGCGGCTGTATGGTCACATGGTGCTCAGTGTGCGGCTGTGTGGTCACATGGTGCTCAGTGTGCGGCTGTGTGGTCACATGGTGCTCAGAGTGCGGCTGTGTGGTCACATGGGGCTCAGAGTGCAGCGGTGTGGTCACATGGTTCTCAGTGAGGCTGTATGATCATGTGCTCAGTGTGGCTGGGTGGTCACATGGTGCTCAGAGTGTGGCTGTGTGGTCACATTGTGCTCAGAGTGCGGCTGTGTGGTCACATGGTGCTCAGAGTGCGGCTGTCTGGTCACATGGTTCTCATTGCGGCTTTATGATCATATGGTGCTCAGTGTGGCTGGGTGGTCACGTGGTGCTCAGTGTGCGGCTGTGTAGTCACATAGTGCTCAGAGTGTGGCTGTGTGGTCACATAGTGCTCAGAGTGTGGCTGTGTGGTCATATGGTGCTCAGAGTGTGGCTGTGTGGTCACATGGTGCTCAGAGTGCGGCTGTGTGGTCACATGGTGCTCAGAGTGTGGCTGTGTGGTCACATGGTGCTCAGAGTGTGGCTGTGTGGTCACATGGTGCTCAGAGTGTGGCTGTGTGGTCACATGATACTCAGTGTGCGGCTGTGTGGTCACAATTGTGCTCAGAGTGTGGCTGTGTGGTCACATAGTGCTCAATGTGTGGCTGTGTGGTCACATGGTGCTCAGAGTGCGGCTGTGTGGTCACATGGTGCTCAGAGTGCGGCTGTGTGGTCACATGGTGCTCAGAGTGCGGCTGTGTGGTCACATGGTGCTCAGAGTGCGGCTGTGTGGTCACATGGTGCTCAGAGTGCGGCTGTGTGGTCACATGGTGCTCAGAGTGTGGCTGTGTGGTCACATGGTGCTCAGAGTGTGGCTGTGTGGTCACATGATACTCAGTGTGCGGCTGTGTGGTCACAATTGTGCTCAGAGTGCGGCTGTGTGGTCACATGGTGCTCAGAGTGCGGCTGTGTGGTCACATGGTGCTCAGAGTGTGGCTGTGTGGTCACATAGTGCTCAATGTGTGGCTGTGTGGTCCTATGGTGCTCAGAGTGCGGCTGTGTGGTCACATGGTGCTCAGAGTGCGGCTGTGTGGTCACATGGTGCTCAGAGTGTGGCTGTGTGGTCACATGGTGCTCAGAGTGTGGCTGTGTGGTCACATGGTGCTCAGAGTGTGGCTGTGTGGTCACATGATACTCAGTGTGCGGCTGTGTGGTCACAATTGTGCTCAGAGTGTGGCTGTGTGGTCACATGGTGCTCAGAGTGCGGCTGTGTGGTCACATGATACTCAGTGTGCAGCTGTGTGGTCACAATTGTGCTCAGAGTGTGGCTGTGTGGTCACATGGTGCTCAGAGTGTGGCTGTGTGGTCACATGGTGCTCAGAGTGCGGCTGTGTGGTCACATGGTGCTCAGAGTGCGGCTGTGTGGTCACATGGTGCTCAGAGTGTGGCTGTGTGGTCACATGGTGCTCAGAGTGTGGCTGTGTGGTCACATGGTGCTCAGAGTGTGGCTGTGTGGTCACATGATACTCAGTGTGCGGCTGTGTGGTCACAATTGTGCTCAGAGTGTGGCTGTGTGGTCACATAGTGCTCAATGTGTGGCTGTGTGGTCACATGGTGCTCAGAGTGCGGCTGTGTGGTCACATGGTGCTCAGAGTGCGGCTGTGTGGTCACATGGTGCTCAGAGTGCGGCTGTGTGGTCACATGGTGCTCAGAGTGCGGCTGTGTGGTCACATGGTGCTCAGAGTGCGGCTGTGTGGTCACATGGTGCTCAGAGTGTGGCTGTGTGGTCACATGGTGCTCAGAGTGTGGCTGTGTGGTCACATGATACTCAGTGTGCGGCTGTGTGGTCACATGGTGCTCAGAGTGTGGCTGTGTGGTCACATGGTGCTCAGAGTGCGGCTGTGTGGTCACATGGTGCTCAGAGTGCGGCTGTGTGGTCACATGGTGCTCAGAGTGCGGCTGTGTGGTCACATGGTGCTCAGAGTGCGGCTGTGTGGTCACATGGTGCTCAGAGTGCGGCTGTGTGGTCACATGGTGCTCAGAGTGCGGCTGTGTGGTCACATGGTGCTCAGAGTGTGGCTGTGTGGTCACATGGTGCTCAGAGTGTGGCTGTGTGGTCACATGATACTCAGTGTGCGGCTGTGTGGTCACAATTGTGCTCAGAGTGTGGCTGTGTGGTCACATGGTGCTCAGAGTGCGGCTGTGTGGTCACATGGTGCTCAGAGTGTGGCTGTGTGGTCACATGGTGCTCAGAGTGTGGCTGTGTGGTCACATAGTGCTCAATGTGTGGCTGTGTGGTCACATGGTGCTCAGAGTGCGGCTGTGTGGTCACATGGTGCTCAGAGTGCGGCTGTGTGGTCACATGGTGCTCAGAGTGTGGCTGTGTGGTCACATGGTGCTCAGAGTGTGGCTGTGTGGTCACATGATACTCAGTGTGCGGCTGTGTGGTCACAATTGTGCTCAGAGTGTGGCTGTGTGGTCACATGGTGCTCAGAGTGCGGCTGTGTGGTCACATGGTGCTCAGAGTGTGGCTGTGTGGTCACATGGTGCTCAGAGTGTGGCTGTGTGGTCACATAGTGCTCAATGTGTGGCTGTGTGGTCACATGGTGCTCAGAGTGCGGCTGTGTGGTCACATGGTGCTCAGAGTATGGCTGTGTGGTCACATGGTGCTCAGAGTGTGGCTGTGTGGTCACATGATACTCAGTGTGCAGCTGTGTGGTCACAATTGTGCTCAGAGTGTGGCTGTGTGGTCACATGGTGCTCAGAGTGTGGCTGTGTGGTCACATGGTGCTCAGAGTGCGGCTGTGTGGTCACATGGTGCTCAGAGTGCGGCTGTGTGGTCACATGGTTCTCAGTGCGGCTGTGTGGTCACATGGTGCTCAGTGTGCGGCTGTGTGGTCACAATTGTGCTCAGAGTGGGGCTGTGTGGTCACATGGTGCTCAGTGTGTGGCTGTGTGGTCACAATTGTGCTCAGAGTGTGGCTGTATGATCATATGGTGCTCAGTGTGCGGCTGTGTGGTCACATGGTTCTCAGTGTGGCTGTGTGGTCACATGGTGCTCAGAGTGGGGCTGTGTGGTCACATGGTTCTCAGTGTGCGGCTGTGTGGTCACAATTGTGCTCAGAGTGTGGCTGTATGATCATATGGTGCTCAGAGTGCGGCTGTCTGGTCACATGGTTCTCAGTGTGGCTGTGTGGTCACGTGGTGCTCAGTGTGCGGCTGTGTAGTCACATAGTGCTCAGAGTGTGGCTGTGTAGTCACATGGTGCTCAGAGTGGGGCTGTGTGGTCACAATTGTGCTCAGAGTGTGGCTGTGTGGTCACATGGTGCTCATTCCGGCTGTGTGGTCCCATGGTGCTCAGAGTGCGGCTGTGTGGTCCTATGGTGCTCAGAGTGCGGCTGTGTGGTCACATGGTGCTCAGAGTGTGGCTGTGTGGTCACATGGTGCTCAGAGTGCGGCTGTGTGGTCACATGGTGCTCAGTGTGCGGCTGTGTGGTCACAATTGTGCTCAGAGTGGGGCTGTCTGGTCACATGGTGCTCAGTGTGGCTGGGTGGTCACGTGGTGCTCAGTGTGCGGCTGTGTGGTCACATGGTGCTCAGAGTGCGGCTGTCTGGTCACATGGTTCTCAGTGCGGCTGTATGATCATATGGTGCTCAGTGTGGCTGGGTGGTCACGTGGTGCTCAGACTGTGGCTGTGTGGTCACATGGTGCTCAGAGTGCGGCTGTATGGTCACATAGTGCTCAGTGTGGCTGTGTGGTCACATGGTGCTCAGTGTGGCTGTGTGGTCCTATGGTGCTCAGTGTGCAGCTGTGGTCACATGGTGCTCAGAGTGTGGCTGTGTGGTCACATGATACTCAGTGTGCGGCTGTGTGGTCACATGATACTCAGAGTGCGGCTGTGTGGTCACATGATACTCAGTGTGTGGCTGTGTGGTCACATGATACTCAGAGTGCGGCTGTGTGGTCACATGGTGCTCAGTGTGCGGCTGTGGTGACATGGTGCTCAGTGTGGCTGTGTGGTCACATGATACTCAGAGTGCGGCTGTGTGGTCACATGGTGCTCAGTGTGGCTGTGTGGTCACATGGTGCTCAGAGTGTGGCTGTGTGGTCACATGATACTCAGAGTGCGGCTGTGTGGTCATATGGTGCTCAGAGTGCGGCTGTGAATCCTGCTCAATGGTCATATGGTGCTCAGTGTGGCTGTGTGGTCACATGATACTCAGTGTGTGGCTGTGTGGTCACATGGTGCTCAGAGTGTGGCTGTGTGGTCACATGATACTCAGTGTGTGGCTGTGTGGTCACATGATACTCAGAGTGCGGCTGTGAATCCTGCTCAATGGTCATATGGTGTTGCTCAAAGTGCAGCAGTCTGATTACATGCTCAGAATATACCGTAGCTGTGTGGTCCCATGGTACTCACATGGTGCGACTGTGTGGCCACATAGTAATCCGAGAGACTCAGGAATCAATGTTTCCAGTTAGAGACAGTAAGCAGAGGAAGATGAGCAGGCTAGATCTTATGTACACATAAGACCAGACCTATGATTAGTAATCAAGGCACTCTATCATTCCATTGTTATCCCATCCAATAGTCCCATTGTGTGGATGGGGATCGTAGACCCAGCGGCGCGGTCACTACAGGGGTCTCACAGGCAATCCCAGGTAATGGGTTCAGTCAATGCACAGTTAGCTTTGGGGAAAGGGGAGAACACTTCTGCCCATTCAGGGAGGTGATCCCCAGGAGGGAGGACCATAATCCAGGTGCTTAGTGAAGAGTTTATGAAGTGACGTTGAGGATCTATTGCTGAGGTCCTGGTGCCCATGGATGGACGGCCTATGGAGTTTAGGGATCGGTTGACAGCTGGGCTGCATTCATGTACTACGGTTAAGGCTGCCTTCACACTAGCGTCGTACGACGCACGTTGCAATGCGTCATTTTGGAAAAAAAACGCATCCTGCAAAATTGCTTGCAGGATGCGTTTTTTTCTCCATACACTTGCATTAGCGACGCATTGCGACGGATGCGTCGTGTTGGGTCGGACCATCGGCACAAAAAAAGTTACATGTAACGTTTTTTGGTGCGCCGTTTCCGCCATTTCCAACCGCGCATGCGCGGCCGGAACTCCGCCCCCGCCTCCCCGGACATCACCATGGGGTAGCGGATGCGTTGTAAAACTGCATCCGCTGCCCCCGTTGTGTTTTTCTTTCACAGTTTGCGTCGCCACGTCGCATTGTGACGTGCGTCGTACGACGCTAGTGTGAAAGTAGCCTAAGGCATCTGGATATAAGGAACTTTCTTAAGGAGTGATGCTGCTAAATACATGGTGTTTGGTTTTGTTACCGGTCCTCTGGAGGAGCGTGGACTGTGACTACAGACTATACTGGCAGGAGATATGAAATCTGTGGGCCAACCAAAAGTTGTGAGACAGTCCCACTGCTCCCGTACCAGGTGATACTTACTATCGGCCCTGGAGAGGGGAAATTGCGGACTGAGGACATTGTATTTTGGCCATCTACCCAGAGTTGTTGTACAACCATGGATGTATGGAATAAAACTAGATGTATCGTTAACCTGCTGTCGTCACCACATAACGTGGGACATCCTGAGACGTTGTGTCTGCTCCAAATTAAATTGTAAAATTCAAATACGTGTACGCTAGAGACACTCTAATACATGAAGAATCAAAGCAGATCTCTCTTCATTACCCCATAACATCATCTTATACACTCACCGGCCACTTTATTAGGTACACCATGCTAGTAACGGGTTGGACCCCCTTTTGCCTTCAGAACTGCCTCAATTCTTCGTGGCATAGATTCAACAAGGTGCTGGAAGCATTCCTCAGAGATTTTGGTCCATATTGACATGATGGCATCACACAGTTGCCGCAGATTTGTCGGCTGCACATCCCAAAGATGCTCCATACAAGGCAGGATGGATCCATGCTTTCATGTTGTTTACACCAAATTCTGACCCTACCATCCGAATGTCGCAGCAGAAATCGAGACTCATCAGACCAAGCAACGTTTTTCCAATCTTCTACTGTCCAATTTCGATGAGCTTGTACAAATTGTAGCCTCAGTTTCCTGTTCTTAGCTGAAAGGAGTGGTACCCGGTGTGGTCTTCTGCTGCTGTAGCCCATCTGCCTCAAAGTTCGACGCACTGTGCGTTCAGAGATGCTCTTAGGCCTACCTTGGTTGTAACGGGTGGCGATTTGAGTCACTGTTGCCTTTCTATCAGCTCGAACCAGTCTGCCCATTCTCCTCTGACCTCTGGCATCAACAAGGCATTTCCGCCCACAGAACTGCCGCTCACTGGATTTTTTTTCTTTTTCGGACCATTCTCTGTAAACCCTAGAGATGGTTGTGCGTGAAAATCCCAGTAGATCAGCAGTTTCTGAAATACTCAGACCAGCCCTTCTGGCACCAACAACCATGCCACGTTCAAAGGCACTCAAATCACCTTTCTTCCCCATACTGATGCTCGGTTTGAACTGCAGGAGATTGTCTTGACCATGTCTACATGCCTAAATGCACTGAGTTGCCGCCATGTGATTGGCTGATTAGAAATTAAGTGTTAACAAGAAGTTGGACAGGTGTACCTAATAAAGTGGCCGGTGAGTGTATAGGTTATTAGTAGTCATGCATTGTAACAATAGAACTGGCTCATCTTACCTGTAAATATGTGTGGGCATTAGCAGACATGCATGCCATTGGCTAAAGCTGATCCTGTCTACACCCAGCTGAATAGTTCATGTTTGTGTCTACTCCTTAGGTTTCAATTCTTCATTATATCTTCTCGAAGTCCATTACATAAAGACATACCTGAGGGACATCTTATGGTCGGGATCAGACATGCGAGAAACACGGCCCAGACTCGCATGTTAATACCCGGCACTGCTGCCAGCACTCAGGAGCGGAGCGTGCGGCTCCATGTATTGCTATGCGGCTGCACGCTCCGCTCCCGAGTGCCGGCGGCAGTGCCGGGTATTAACATGCGAGTCTGGGCCGTGTTTCTCGCATGTGTGATCCCGGCCTATCTCACACACTCACGAGGGCTCGAACGCCATCTTGGAAAGCAGAAGAGTATACATGCAGAATATCCACAATAGAGTCAGGAGAGAGAAGTATAACTCTTGCTCTCACACTGCCTAGGAGATTATTCCAACCCACAAGCTCACATCTTCACACTCTCCATCATCCATATTGGTTGAGCATTCCTCCCTCCATCTCTGGTTGTGATTTATTACTGTTGGATCGTACCTGATCCTTGGGCCATACTCATCCGGTCCCTGAACCTTGTGCAACTCAGAAGATCTTCAAAACTATTGGGACCTTTCAGACGAGTTCCGGCCAGTTATACCCATATGAGTGGAGCATGGGAGGCCTGTGGCATGGCTTCAATTGTTGATGCCAAGTGGTGTTACTTACTCCAGACATCTACTCCGTGCGCGTACTCAGCGTAGACCAGCTAACAGATTAATCTAATCATCATACTCCAGAGAGCCCTTTGGATAAGACTGGGTGCCTTGTGTCAGTCCTAATGAACATGCGAATGAGGCTATTAAAGGGACCCGTCACCCCCCCAGGCGTTTGTAACTAAAAGAGGCACCTTGTGCCGCAGTAATGCTGCATTCTGACAAGGTGGCTCTTTTAGTTCTGGGTGCTGTAACTGCAGAAATAATCCGTTTTGTAATTTGTCCCAAATACCTTTGTTCAGTCCTGGAGCCAGGCTTTCCCCCTGCTGCAGACGCCACACAGCTGTCACTCAAATCCTCTTGGCGCAGGGCGCTGCCTCCTCATCGCTGTTTTGAAATGAGCCGGCGCCTGCGCTCTTTTCTCCTGCCTGGTGCAGGCGCAGTGAGCGCTGCCCGTCTTTCCTGATATGCAGTCTAGCTGACTGTGCGGCCGCCCTGCCTGTGAATCCCCGCCCCGCAGTGACTTCTGATTTATTCACATTGCGGGGCTGGGATTCACAGACAGGGCGGCCGCACAGGCGCAGTCACCGAGACTGCATATAAGGACAGAGGACGGACAGCGCTCACTGCGCCTGCCCAAGGCAGGAGAAAAGAGCGCAGGCTCATTTTAAAACAGCGCTGAGGAGGCGGCGCCCAGCGCCAAGAAGACTTGAGTGACATCTGTGTGGCGTCTGCAGCAGGGGGAAAGGCCGGCCTCCAGGACTGAAGAAAGGTATTTTCTGACAAATTACAAAACGGATTATTTCTGCAGTTACAGCACCAATAACTAAAAGAGCCACCTTGTCAGAATGCAGCATTACTGCTGCACAAGGTGGCTCTTTTAGTTTCAAATGCCTGGGGGGGGGTGACAGGTTCCCTTTAAGTTCAGGGCCGCTGATAGGCGTGTCTAGGTCTGTTCTCTGACCGTAAAACATGGACGCCTGACTCCTGCCTAAGGCTGACGGTTTTAGCTTCCATCTATAGAGATCACCTTGTCCTCGACAGATGGGGACACACAATTTGGGCAAAATGTTGGGAGTATAACCTGCTCCAACTCCATGATAGCCATAAAAAATATTTTTTATTAGTTATTCATTAAATATGGATAAAATAGGCATAAATGTGATAAGCCACCTATGGGGAGGTGTATAGTACCAAAAGCGTTTCACACCTCACGGTTCTTAATCAATGCACGCTGTACAGACATCATCCCACCCTGTGAGGTCAGGAGATCACGGTAGCCTATCAATAGAGCTGATCACAGCTGACAAAACACAACTAACGATGTCTCCAAAACCCTTATTGTCAAGAATCACAGGGAGGATACTCTTATCATCCCACCTGCTCACACCAATATGTCATGAACCGGGGTTGTTTAGCTGCCCAGTTCATTTCTGAAGGGGATTTATCTATATCCCACTTCCAGCTTGGAACTTGCAGCTCTCTGGCGCTCCGCTTACCCTCAGGTCAGACAGGGTACTGCACCTAGGATAATTAGTCCCCAGAAAGGCTGCCTTAGTATGTACTGGCTAATGGGCACACCACAGCGAGGGCGATATACCTACTTCCACTCAGGCGGGGACGATAATTATCAACGCCGTCCATCGCTGCCAGTTTCCCCAAAAGCGCAGGTCAATTCTGCTGCCATCAGCTCCCATCTCTTCTATATATATAATTGTCTAAGGGTTTTTCTGTCTGTCCTGGAAATCCCACGTCTCTGATTGGTCGAGGCCGCCAGGCCTCGACCAATCAGCGACGGGCACAGTATCGACGTAGATGTCATAATGGTTGCCATGGCGACGATGATGTCATAAAGGTTGCCTCGACCAATCAGCGACGGGCACAGTCTGCCGCGAATTCTGGAATCATCATTGTCCATATACTACGGGAACATGCATATTCTAGAATACCCGATGCGTTAGAATCGGGCCACAATCTAGTAATCAATAATGGGTCAGGAGCCTACCCAATTAGTAGCGTGATTTTACTTCAGAGGACATGACAGTATGTTATAGAGCAAGGAGAAACGAAGCTAGTAATTATATATATTTTACTCCAAAAGGTAGGCAGTGTTTACAAAAGGGTAAAAAGATATTATAAAAGAAGACAAGTATCATATGTACAGACAATTACAAATAAAGGAATTATCGGTGAAAATCAACTTAGTTCTTTCATATCATTCAATGGTACGACATGTGGCTGGGGGATGGGACCTTACCCAAAATCTTCAGGTCAGACTGCACAGCCTGTTGTAGCTGAATCCCCCGGCAAAAGACACGCCCTAGTCTGTGCCTCTGTATTTTATACCTTTGCCCAAAACTAAGGGTCTCCCCCCGGATGATCTCATGGGGTGGGCAGAGCTATGGAATGCACTCCTCTTTCTTGAGTATATGAAAAAACACCATCCCACATATCTCAGCGTATGAACCTCGTAGAAAGACGACACCAGTGTTGTTATGCTCAGCGTGACATTTAAGTATAGACATGGGGTAGCTGGGTGACCCAGTTAAGAAGTAATCCGTTTCTCAATTGTGCTGGTTCTGGAACCTAGAAAACTCACTGGCTGGTAGTTCTACCGAGGTCCATGCCAAAAATTTATTTGTCCCACTTCTATCATACACCGGAGCTATGATATTTACATATGCAAGGAAAAAGAAACCTTAGTTTTTCCATGTGCTTCTACTTGTACTTTCAGTTTAAGGCCATAAAACTCCTCAGTGAGGGTTGCTGGCACGCTGGTCTCAAATTACAGCTGTATAGCAGGGGGAAGGGGGAGTGAAATCACAGCGTGTGTCTGGAACCATGGACCTTCAAGAAAATTACTCAGAACATGGCATATTTACATTATAGTGACGCCTCCCCCTTTTGGACTGAGCTACGGAGGCAGGACATCTCGGTACTCCTCCATGCACACCTTGGCGGGCTCGCCCCACCGGGACAACCCATCTGCATTACCATGCTCGCTGCCCTTTTTGTGTTTCACAGTAAAATCGTACTGTTGGAGGGCAAGGCTCCAGCACAGCAACCTTCCCTTGGTACCAGACACAGATTGTAGCCAGTGCAGAGGGTTGTGGTCGGTCACCACAGTGAAGGTGCGACCATACAGGTAAGGCTGCAAACATTGCAGGGCCAAGACCATGGCCAGGCACTCCTTCTCGATGATAGAATATGCCACTTCCCTCGGCAGAAGCTTCCAACTCAGGTACAACATGGGGTGCTCTTGGTACCCGAGCACAGCACCGAGGCCAAACTCGCTGGCGTCGGTCTGCACAAGAAACAGTCGACTGCCTTTAACATAGGAGAGTTGCACAGGGCTGTTTTCAAAGCCCGGAAAGGCACCTCACAGCCGTCCGTCCAGTCGACTGGGGTAGCTTCTTGCAGGTGAGGTCCGTCAAGAGTTTTGCCAGGTGTAACAGATCCCACCGTGCTGCCACCAATATGTCACGGATCCCACCGGATATGTCAGTTATCCCACCATTATGTCATGGTTCACGGGGAAGATACCTTTACCATCCCCACCACTCACATCAATTTGTCACAAAGCGGGGTTGTTTGGTTGCCCCTGGTTTCTTCTTAAGGGGATTTATCTATATCCCACTTCCGGTTTGGAACTTGCAGCTCTCTGGCACCCCCTTTACCCTCAGGTCAGTCAGGGTACTGCACCTAGGGTAATTAGTCGCCAGAAAGGCTACCTGCTATGTACTGGCTATTGGGGTCGCTGCAGTGAGGGTGATATAACTACTCCCACTCAGGCGGGAACAATAACTATCAACGCCGCCGTCGCTACAAAGCCTCCCAAACGCAAAGAACAAAGTATGCTGCCACCAGCTCCAATTTTCAAAGTATTGACGGGTCCGGAGCCAACCCAATCAGTAAGGTAACTAACTTCAGAGGACGCAACAGTTCGTTTAGAGCATGGAGCGATAAGCTAGTAATTTTATATGTTACTCCAAAAGGTTGGCAGTGTTTACAAGGTATAAAATAAAGATATTCTAAAGAAGACAAAATCATGTGTACATTAAAATTACAAATTAAAAGATTAACATTGAAAAAACACTTACATAGAGTTCAGATAATTTCCTCTCATGTTTGCCCATGTGCTCAAGAGATACATCAAGATGCATGTCACATCTATAGAGCAGCTGGACCCCAGGCAAAAAGACCTCAGAAGACTGCTCGCTTCACTACTTGTTTTTTAGCCTAAAACACAGGCACTCCCCCTGCGGTGACTTCACTTAGGGGCTCAAACCTCCACCTTACTTACACTTAGGAAAACTATTTTTTATGCCTAGCTTGCTGTAGGAATCTCGTATCCGGAATACACCCAGATCACGAGGTGCGCCATGTCGGGGTGATTCTTTTAAGTGTAAACACGGAGCAGATACCTGAACCATTTACTGAGAAATTCACACTTTGCCCTCGTTGCGTTTATTGGGAGTGATAGATCTATCGATGGACATCCGGAACATACAATTTTTATTCTGGCACCGATCCAGGCTACAGGTATATGTCACTTTAATAGAACAAAGAATCTCATGGTGGCTACACCAGTTTCAACTAGTACCATGTGGGAGGGGGAATGAGTAGTTTTAGGGATACTGCTGTGCCTGCAGCATAGAACCATAAAAATTCTTCAGGGAGGGGTTTAGGATTCACACACACAAGCAGCAGGCAGAGAGAAAAGAGGGGGGGGGGGGTCGGAATGGCCCACAGCGCCTGGAAAGCCATGCAACCTTCTGAAACTAAACTCACAATATGACATTTTTACATTATAGTGACACCAGGCTACTATAGTTCTGTACGAATCCCCTATAGTACCCTGCAGTGCCTAGGAAGGACATCACCTGCTTCTTGGTCCTGGGATGGGCCAGGACGTCATGGCGCCCACTTTTCCAGGCTCTGGCCTCATGAAGCCCTTGCCTACCTGGTGCCCCAGGTAGTGGATCTCTCTCATGCCCATCTGGCACTTTCACGGCTTTATAGTCAGGCCTGCTTGGTGAATTCGCCCGTAAATATATGTAAAAGGGGTGCACCCCTATACATGGTGAATTCGCCTGAGCACCTCCTGTAAATGCTGCAGGTGTTCATCCCAGGAGGAACTGAAGATGGTAATGTCATCCAAGTACGCCACCGCGTACTTCTCCATTCCCTGAAGCAGGTGGCTGACCTTCCGCTGGAAAGTGGCAGGAGCATTTTTCATGCCAAATGGCATGATCGTGGACTCGTAAAGTCCGAAGAGGGTGATAAAGGCAGACTTCTCCTGCGTCTCGGGGCTCAGGGGAATCTGCAAGTATCCCCGACTCAGATCCATTATGGACAGATATTTTGCGCCAGCTAACCACTCTAGCAGTGGGGCATGATTCACAGTGTCCACCTCGTGGACCGCTAACTCAGTCCTTCCAGGTCGGTTGGAGAACACGACCCGGAAGGATTCCAGCGTGGTTCGCAACTGCGACCGCTGGGGTTCGGATAGCAAGGCGTTTACCTCCACGGCAGGTCCAGGAGGGGGTCTTCCTCCCTGTCTTCGGGCAGGTTGTAGACCGGTAGGACATAGGCTTCACGTTCGTGATGAGCCTTCATCATATTGACGTGAAAGGCATTTCGCCTACCCTGAGCGTGGTCAAGCGTGACCACGTAAGAGACTGGGTTAAGCTGTTGGTGGATGACGTACAGGCCTTCCCAGGCTGCCCGAAGCTTATCCTTTGGTACGGGGACCAGCACCCACACCTTTTGACCAACCTGGTACGTCCGCTCCCGAGCGTTCTGGTTGTACCAGTGCTTCTGATAAGCCTGAGTCTGCGTCATGCACCAACTGCGTCAAGGTCTGCATTTTGTCATGGAAGCGCATGACATACCCTACTATGGACACTTCAGAAGGGTTCGGCTCCTCTTCCCAGGATTCCCTTACCAACCCAAGGGGTCCCTGGACTCGCCTACCGTACAGGAGCTCGAAGGGGGAGAACCCCGTCGAGGCCTGCGGAACCTCTCAGTAAGTGAGAGGTCCTTGGGTCACAACCAGCATGCAATCTGCACTGCTTTAGCCACGTCTTTGGGCTCTCTGTCCATCACGAACTGTCGCACCTCAGCTGGTCAAAGATGTAGGAACTGGTCTTTGATCATCAGGTCTCACAGCTGTGCAAAGGTGGTCACTGACAGTCCTTGGGTCCACTGGTCAAAGTGGCTCCCGAGTCCATGCGCCACATCGCTGTAACTGTCGTGTGGGCCACGTTGGAGGTTCCGGAACTTTCTACGGCAACCCTCAGGTGTAAGCTGGTACTTTATCAGGGCCTGCTTGATGGCCTCAGTCTTCATCTTGGTCTGGCGGAAGAGAAGCAAACGCTTCCAGAGCTTTGCCTTTTAGCCCTGGGGTCAGGTAGGTTCCCAGGCAGCCGGTACTGTATCCAGGCTTTCTCAAATGCCCGCAGAAAAGTGTCCAAGTCCCCATCCTTTAACATCACAGGAAAGTGCTCTGGCCGGGGTTTAGGGATCTGAGCGCTGTTGGGCTCGCCACTGGACTGGGACGACTTCGGTCCCTGGAGTTGGGCTAACTCCAGCTGGTACTCCCACTCTGCTTGCCGCTCAGCTCTCTTCGCCTCTTGAAATTGCAGGACCAGCTGCAGATGTCTCTCTGTGCCATCTGCGGAGCATTGTTGCACAGCCAGCTGCAGGCGACGGTCCACGCTACCCTGGTTGCAAGTAAGGTCAGCCTGCCCCGGTTGGAACTCTGCAGCAGCAAGGCTTCTGCATCCACTGGGCTCTGAGAACCGGCTTGGTTCACTTCAAACTGTACCAGTTCCGTGACCATTTGGACTTTTGTTTTGCCATGGGGGTCCAGGCCGTGGTGCGTGCATATTCCCACAAGAGTGTCCTTATTCTGCTGGGTGTACCAGCACTCTCCTTTTGCGGCCATCACTGCCAAATAAAAGATAGGATAGAAAAACGAAGAGAAAGGGAGGGGGTAATCGAAAGTACAAACGGTATCGTCTCAGGACTAGTAAACACTGAGCTCGTTCTCCAAAACTTTTTGCGCAAAGTCCTCGCAAGAACTGTGCACGTTTTTAGATGGCTGATTTGGCTAGGTGAGAGGCTCTGGACTGGGGTCTAAGGGGTAACGTTTCTCCTTATGCACGGCGAATAAGCCTCCTTACCTTGACAAGCCAGCTGGTATGTCACTCTCCATAAGGAGAAATGTTACCCCTTAGACCCCAGTCCAGAGCCTCTCACCTAGCCAAATCAGTTCTCATGCTTTGCACTGACGAGGGCCAACAGCCCGAAACACTGTGTCTGCGAATTGAGATACTGATTTGGCTTTAATCCTAAGTCATATTGCACGACTCGTTAAAGGGTTGATTGTGACTTGTAGGATCGCTACTTCCAACAGGTGGCGCTATAGAGTTAAGTCCGCTTTTTCTCAGAAGAGGCAATTTGCATGTTTAATTTCCCAGAGGTGCATTGCACGGCGAATAAGCCTCCTTACCTTGACAAGCCAGCTGGTATGTCACTCTCCATAAGGAGAAACATTACCCCTAGGTTGTGTCATATAGAATGATAGATCTGTGTCCCTCGTGATGGTGCTATGATAAACTGGCTGCAGTTCTGTCTCTTGTCTGTTGGGTGTTTTGCACAGTGTCCAGCTGTGTCGCTCTCTCACTTTGTCTCGCTATCTCTGAGTCTCTTTATACCCGAGGCATGTAATCTATTTTTAGATTGAACAAGTGTCCTTCAGTCCAGCACCAAGATAAGAAACAATGGTGATGAGATCAAGTAGCATTACTTGACCATTCAATCTATTTGCAGTCTTTCCCTCTCTGCTTTTGAAGTCAACAAACTGGTTCCATGATAAAATGCACAATTAGCATATCAGCAAACATCATTAGTCAAAGATAAGCACACACTGTGTTATATGAAATATCAGCTTACAAGTCACTATTCCAGGCTTACCCAAACAAAAGTCTGTTTTCTTGAACCACCAGAAATCAACACTTAATCCAAAAGCCAACATACAGATAAAAAGTCAATTCTTCTTTGTTTGCTAAACATAGTCATCTGGGTAATTAAGACATAATCTGGTTTCTTCACATTGCTCCCCCATCTTAATTAGCCAGACATGATAGGACTCATCTCCACTTATGGGGAGCAGTCTACAACATGTCTTTAACCCCTTCATGACCCAGCCTATTTTGGCCTTAATGACCTTGCCGTTTTTTGCAATTCTGACCAGTGTCCCTTTATGAGGTAATAACTCCGGAACGCTTCAACGGATCCTAGCGATTCTGAGATTGTTTTTTCGTGACATATTGGGCTTCATGTTAGTGTTAAATTTAGGTCGATAATTTCTGAGTTTATTTGTGAAAAAAATGGAAGTTTGGCGAAAATTTTGAAAATTTCGCAATTTTCACATTTTGAATTTTTATTCTGTTAAACCAGAGAGTTATGTGACAAAAAATAGTTAATAAATAACATTTCCCACATGTCTACTTTACATCAGCACAATTTTGGAAACAAATTTTTTTTTTGCTAGGAAGTTATAAGGGTTAAAATTTGACCAGTGATTTCTCATTTTTACAACAAAATTTACAAAACCATTTTTTTTTAGGGACCACCTCACATTTGAAGTCAGTTTGAGGGTTCTATATGGCTGAAAATACCCAAAAGTGACACCATTCTAAAAACTGCACCCCTCAAGGTGCTCAAAACCACATTCAAGAAGTTTATTAACCCTTCAGGTGTTTCACAGCAGCAGAAGCAACATGGAAGTAAAAAATGAACATTTAACTTTTTAGTCACAAAAATGATCTTTTAGCAACAATTTTTTATTTTCCCAAGGGTAAAAGGAGAAACTGGACCACGGACGTTGTTGTCCAATTTGTCCTGAGTACGCTAATACCTCATATGTGGGGGTAAACCACTGTTTGGGCGCACGGCAGGGCTCGGAAGGGAAGGAGCGCCATTTGACTTTTTCAATGAAAAATTGGCTCCACTCTTTAGCGGACACCATGTCGCGTTTGGAGAGCCCCCGTGTGCCTAAACATTGGAACTCCCCGACAAGTGACCCCATTTTGGAAACTAGACCCCCCAAGGAACTTATCTAGAAGCATAGTGAGCACTTTAAACCCCCAGGTGCTTCACAAATTGATCCGTAAAAATGAAAAAGTACTTTTTTTTTCACAAAAAAATTATTTTAACCTCAATTTTTTCATTCTCACATGGGCAACAGGATAAAATGGATCCTAAATTTTGTTGGGCAATTTCTCCTGAGTACACCGATACCTCACATGTGGGGGTAAACCACTGTTTGGGCACATGGTAAGGCTCGGAAGGGAAGGAGCGCCATTTGACTTTTTGAATGAAAAATTATCTCCATCGTTAGCGGACACCATGTCGCGTTTGGAAAGCCCCTGTGTGCCTAAACATTGGAGCGCCTCCACAAGTGACCCCATTTTGGAAACTAGACCCCCCAAGGAACTTATCTAGAGGCATAGTGAGCACTTTAAACCCTCAGGTGCTTCACAAATTGATCCGCAAAAATGAAAAAGTACTTTTTTTTCACACAAAATTTCTTTTAGCCTCAATTCTTTCATTTTCACACGGGCAACAGGATAAAATGGATCCTAAAATTTGTTGGGCAATTTCTCCTGAGTACGCCGATACCTCATATGTGGGGGTAAACCACTGTTTGGGTGCACGGCAAGGCTCGGAAGGGGAGGCGTGCCATTTGACTTTTTGAATGGAAAATTAGCTCCAATCGTTAGCGGACACCATGTCGCGTTTGGAGAGCTCCTGTGTGCCTAAACATTGGAGCTCCCCTACAAGTGACCCCATTTTGGAAACTAGACCCCCCAAGGAACTTATCTAGATGCATAGTGAGCACTTATAACCCCCAGGTGCTTCACAGAAGTTTATAACGCAGAGCCGTCAAAATAAAAAATAATTTTTCTTTCCTCAAAAATGATTTTTAGCCCAGAATTTTTTATTTTCCCAAGGGTAATAGGAGAAATTGGACCCCAAATGTTGTTGTCCAGTTTGTCCTGAGTACGATGATACCCCATATGTGGGGGTAAACCACTGTTTGGGCGCACCGCAGGGCTCGGAAGGGAAGGCACGCCATTTGGCTTTTTGAATGGAAAATTAGCTCCAATCATTAGCGGACACCATGTCGCGTTTGGAGAGCCCCTGTGTGCCTAAACATTGAAGCTCCCGCACAAGTGACCCCATTTTGGAAACTAGACCTCCCAAGGAACTAATCTAGATGTGTGGTGAGCACTTTGAACCCCCAACTGCTTCACAGAAGTTTATAACGCAGAGCCGTAAAAATAATAAATGTGTTTCCTTTCCTCAAAAATATTTTTTTAGCCCAGAATTTTTTATTTTTGCAAGGGTAACAGGAGAAATTTGACCCCAAAAGTTGTTGTCCAGTTTCTCCTGAGTACGCCGATACCCCATGTATGGGGGTAAACCACTGTTTGGGCACACGTCGGGGCTCGGAAGGGAAGTAGTGACATTTGAAATGCAGACTTTGATGGAATGGTCTGCGGGCGTCACATTGCATTTGCAGAGCCCCTGATGTGCCTAAACAGTAGAAACACCCCACAAGTGACCCCATTTTGGAAACTAGACCCCCCAAGGAACTTATCTAGATGTGTGATGAGCACGTTCAACCCCCAAGAGCTTCACAGAAGTTTACAACGCAGAGCCGTGAAAATAAAAAATCATTTTTCTTTCCTCAAAAAAGATGTTTTAGCAAGCAATTTTTTATTTTCACAAGGGTAACAGGAGAAATTGGGCCCCAATATTTGTTGCCCAGTTTGTTGTGAGTACGCTGATACCCCATATGTGGGGGTAAACCACTGTTTGGGCGCACGTCAGGGCTCGGAAGGGAAGTAGTGACATTTGAAATGCAGACTTTGATGGAATCATCTGCGGGCATCACGTTGCATTTGCAGAGCCCCTGATGTGCCTAAATAGTAGAAACACCCCACAAGTGACCCCATTTTGGAAACTAGACCCCCGAAGGAACTTATCTAGATGTGTGGTGAGCACTTTCAACCCCCAAGTGCTTCACAGAAGTTAATAACGCAGAGCCGTGAAAATAAAAAATAATTGTTCTTTCCTCAAAAATTATGTTTTAGCAAGTAATTTTTTATTTTTGCAAGGGTAACAGGAGAAATTGGACCCCAACAGTTGTTGCCCAGTTTGTCCTGAGTACGCTGGTACCTCAAATGTGGGGGTACACCACTGTTTGGGCGCACGTCGGGGCTTAGAAGGGAGGGAGCACCATTTGACTTTTTGAACGCAAGATTGGCTGGAATCAATGGTGGCGCCATGTTGCGTTTGGAGACCCCTGATGTGCCTAAACAGTGGAAACCCCTCAATTCTAACTTCAACACTAACCCCAACACACCCTTAATCCTAATCCCAACTGTAGCCATAACCCTAATCATAACCCTAACCCCAACACACCCCTAACCACAACCCTAACCGCAACACACCCGTAACCCTAATTCCAACCCTAACCTTAATCCTAACCCTAACCACAACTGTAACCCCAACACACCCCTAACCCTATCCGTAACCCTAACCACAAGCCTAATCTTAACCCTATTTCCAACCCTAGCCCTAATTCCAACCCTAACTCTAATTCCAACCCTAACCCTAAGGCTATGTGCCCACGTTGCGGATTCGTGTGAGATTTTTCCGCACGATTTTTGAAAAATCTGCAGGTAAAAGGCACTGCGTTTTACCTGCGGATTTACAGCGGATTTCCAGTGTTTTTTTTGTGCGGATTTCACCTGCGGATACCTATTGAGGAACAGGTGTAAAACGCTGCGGAATCCGCACAAAGAATTGACATGCTGCGGAAAATACAACGCAGCGTTTCTGCACGGAATTTTCCGCACCATGGGCACAGCGGATTTGGTTTTCCATAGGTGTACATGGTACTGTAAACCTGATGGAAAACTGCTACGAATTCGCAGCGGCCAATCCGCTGCGGATCCGCGGCCGATCCGCTGCAGATCCGCGGCCAATCCGCTACGGATCCGCGGCCAATCCGCTGCGGATCCGCGGCCAAATCCGCACTGTGTGCACATGCCATAACCCTAACCCTACCCCTAGTTCTAGTTCTAACCCTAGTTCTAACCCTAACTCTAGTGGAAAAAAAATATATATATATTTTCTTTATTTTATTATTGTCCCTACCTATGGGGGTGATAAAGGGGGGGGTTTATTTATTATTTTTTTATTTTGATCGCTGTGATAGAACCTACCACAGCGATCAAAATGTACTTTGCCGGCCGGCAGATTCGGCGGGCGCACTGCGCATGCGCCCGCCATTTTGGAAGATGGCGGCGCCCAGGGAGAAGACGGACCGACTTCGGGAGGCTCGGTAAGTATGAGGGGGTGGTGGGGGGGTGGATCGGAGCACAGGGGGGGGGATCGGAGGACCGGGGGAGCGGACAAGAGCACGGGGGAGCGGACAGTAGCACGGGGGAGCGGACAGGGGGACGGAGGGGGGTACCGGACAGAACGGAGCACTGGGGAAGAGATCGGGGGCGGTGGGGGGGGGGCAGAACATGATTTCCAGCCATGGCAGATGCTATTGCAGCATCGGCCATGGCTGGATTGCAATATTTCTCCATTTTCATAGGTGAAATATTGCAAATTGCTCTGATTGGCTGTTGCACTTTCAACAGCCAATCAGAGCGATCGTAGCCACGTGGGGGCAAAGCCACCCCCCCTGGGCTGAAGTACAACTCCCCCTCTCCCTGCAGATCGGGTAAAATAGGAGTTAACCCTTTCACCCGATCTGCAGGGATGCGATCATTCCATGACGCCACATAGGCGTCATGGGTCGGATTGGCACCGACTTTCATGACGCCTACGTGGCGTCAAAGGTCGGGAAGGGGTTAGGCACAGTCACAAAATTTAAGGGGTCTCACCTTTATGGACACAAAACATTTTATCAACCAGTTTCCTCAGAGCATATTCCATGTCCTCCTTACGAAAATAAAATTCACAAGTAATTGGAGAGGAATAACTGGTATCCATTGCATCCACGCAGGGCTTCCTTGCGCATTCCATACCTCCTGGATTAAATTCCATTCAATTTTTTGAAGCTGGAACATCTCCTGTATTTTCCATTTCTTGTTGAGGTCATATATCCACTCTGGTCTTCTTCCCAAAGCCGAGTTGGTGGGGATGGACATTGTAGCGTCCGAAACCTGCTGTGCATGCCTCATCAATGGTCTGCTGGGTCTGTCTGTATGCCTCCACACTTGTGGAGCTCTGGACGGTGTGTGAGAAGACCAGTCCCCTGTAGCTCCCCCAGTTCCACCGGGCTGAGTATCTCACTGCTGCCACCAATTGTGGGGAAACAGGGTATCGACGGGCACCCAAATTTGCTAGCCAAAACTGATCATCCTGCCTAACGCCTGCTCTCCCATTAAACATGGGTGTCACAGATCCCTCTCTGTGCTGCCGCTAATTAGTCACGTGCCCGCTCTCAGCACGTGACTTTGGGTTGTGCCTGCAAGGGTTAATCTATCTCCCCACTCAGTCCAGCATTCAACCTCTGTCCTATGCTGTAATGGGAGCATAAATCACACACCGACCCAGACCACACACCCGCTCATACATGCTGCCACCACTCACCGAATACACGGGCTATGAGTTCCGGAAATATTACTAATACTGTCTACCACTCATAAGGCTCACACACCTTAGGCTATGGATTCTTTAGAACATTCAAGGTTCAACTTGTTAAAGTTTTATGCTTTAATACAAAAAGATTCAGTGCTTACAGTAAAGAAAAAGGTATAAAAATATGGTCATAAAAAGACATACAGGTATGCAAAACAGTATAAAATAAACAAGAGAAAACTTACAGAAATAGCTAACTTGTAGTCTGCTTCTGCTCCCTGAGGGGGGTGAATATGGATTGGATCACATCAGCTTCCCAGGCTGACCTAACATGTGAACAATTTTGAACGTATACAAGCCAAATTTATAGAGTCACCCTGGAGGTCAGATTTGTAGACCAGCCCCTCAAGTTGATATTCTAGTTGCTTGTTTTTGATTGGACCACGGCCGCGCCCCCAATGAATAAAACTATTTTCTCTGAGATTCTTTGTGTAAAGCTTCCCACAGATAGATAGTGTCAGGCTGTAATTGACATCTCTCTTCCAGAGAGCTAGGAGGTATTAAATGTCCCCTTTCTTCTTGGTTCCCAGCACGATCCTCTGGTGAAATTGGAGACAGAAGTCTGCTGTCTCAGGAAAATACATATTAACACCTGGGTGAGACCTGCAGCCTTCAGGACAGATGTTAAATTATTACTAGTCACAATAAACCTATACATAGTTCACTGCACACATATATTTATACATATTTCACTACAGTGGGCATAATGCTACACAGACAACACAGGGTTAGGGTAAAACAGTGTGGTAATACTTTATTGAACCACAACATCCAATAGCAAACAGAACAATCCCAGCAATTACCCCCAAGATGGTGCACATTACAGGGTCTCACCCTTCCAGTGACTCACCGGGATAATGGTAGATGTTACGTCAGAGCTCCCAGGGTCACTGTTTCACCTGTGAAACAGACACAGAAGAGGTAACGACAAGCATAGGGAGATGACAGAACAATCCATAGAGTCCGCACAAGGTTCAAAGCCAGTTGACACGAGAGTCACCACCTGGTTATCCGACCATCTCCATGGAAACAGGCACTCAGCAGGTCCCAAACCTGGCTTTCTTCAAACATCTCCATGGTTAAGAGTTGGTCACTGGATCAGATCTGTGTCCTTCCAACTGGAGCCAAAAACCCCTTGGTTGTTTCCTATAGAATCATAGATCCATGTCCTTCGTGATGGTGCCATGATGAATTGGCTGCAGTCCTGTCTCTTGGGTGTTTTGCAGAATGTCCAGCTGGTAGCTCTGTTAGGGTACTGTCACACAGTGGCACTTTGGTCGCTACGACGGCACGATCTGTGACGTTGCAGCGTCGCTTGATTATCGCTCCAGCGTCGTATACTGCGGTCACACGTTGCAATACACGGCGCTGGAGCGATAATTTCATGACGTATTTGCGATGTAGAAGCCATTGGTTACTGTGCGCACATCGTATACAACCTTTGTCACACGATGCAATCATGCCGCCACAGCGGGACACTTGACGACGAAAGAAAGTTTCAAACGATCTGCTACGACGTACGATTCTCAGCGGGGTCCCTGATCGCAGTAGTGTGTCAGACACTGCAATATCGTATGGATATCGCTGGAACGTCACGGATCGTGCCGTCGTAGCGACCAAAGTGCCACTGTGTGACAGTACCCTTACTTCAGTACTAGTGATAAGATCTGAGTCTTTATACCCAAGGCATGTAAGCTATTTTTTTAATTACCCAGTGTCCTTCAGTCCACCCTCAATCCTTTCCCTATCTACTTTCAAAGTCAACAAGCTGGTTCCAGAATACAATGCACAATTAGAATATCAGCACACCTCAATAGACAAAGATAAACACACACTATGTACAAGTCACTATTACAGACTTGCAAACTGTTATACTATTTAACATACTATGTAAGTCTGTCTTCTTGACCCACCAGACATAAGCACTTAAATCCACAAGCCAACCTACAGATAAAAAGTAAATTCTTCTTGGTTTGCAAAACACTTGTCTGGGTAATTAAGATATAATCTGATTTCTTCACAGTATGTGTATTAGGGTGTTTCATTTTGTATGGTAAAAATTAAAATGTCAAATTATTGCACTTTGCTTACGCCCAGAGTCTCACTAATGTAAAAAGTATATATATGCCAAATTTCAATATTTAGAGGTTGCACACTTATCAGTTTAATAAAAGTACGCAAAAACAGATTTTCAATGTTAAGTATTTTTTTATTAGAAATTCAAACAATTAAAAACTTAGAATAATAGTGACAATAAACCGTAACATTGATAGGCAGTATCATACGTATTAAATGATTTACACTAATGTGCTGTGAAAGATGCAACTCCTTCTTTCGTTCGCTTGGTGATGGCTTTTCTATGATACTCGACAACTCTTAACAAGAACTGTTTCTATTGATCATCTCTGATTGAATTATTAAACTTCTTTATCAGAGCAATGCCCCTTTCCGTGGTGTCATTCACTACCTGGGCAGCACGGTGGCTCAGTGGATAGCACTGCAGCCTTGCAGTCCTGGGTTCTAATCCCACCTTGGACAACATCTGCAAGGAGTTTGTATGTTCTCCCCGTGTTTGCGTGGGTTTCTTCCGGGTTCTCCGGTTTCCTCCCACATTCCAAAGACATACTGATAGGGAATTTAGATTGTGAGCCCCATCGGGGACAGTGATGATGATGTGTGCAAATCTGTAAAGCGCTGCGGAATATGTTAGCGCTATATAAAAAGAAAAAAAAGATTACCTTAAGAGCATTGACGGAGCTTCTTAGTGTATCACTGCAATATTCTTCTGTCGTGGATCCCAAACAATTCAAAGAATGTCTTTGTTTTACTTGAAACAAAATCGCTGAGCTCTTTTCCATCAAAAACTAGGTTTTTCCCTTCCAACCATTTCAGTTCCTTTTTCTTTGCAGGTTTCATTCTTAAATTTTCAAACATCTTATCCTTCTCAGCCTGACTCACAGACATTGTTGAGGTAATCCACCATTTTCACACGTTCTTCTAGAAAACCTTGAATGGGATTTTTCTTCATCTAACATCGTGGAATAGGACTTCTTATCAACTGAATTCGACTGATTTTGGAACTTTCGGAAAATCTGGATATCAGGACAACTTGATGGTATGTTACAACAGTTACCAAACACTCCTTTCAAGATTAATTCGTGGGTGTGGTGGCGGCAAGCCAACCACAACAATGGTCTCCCAAATTCAGTTTCAATTCTTATACATGCTCCTTGGATCATTCCTGTATTAGATGCAGTTGTATCGAAAGATATACCAATGATACGGTCACGTAACGCGAATTGGTCCACCTCCTGAAAACCAACTTCAGCCATTAGCTCACCAGTACCTTTCTGGGCAACAGGTACGCCAAGCTCAAAATCTTTTCCAGTTTCAAGAACAGACACTCCCTCAGGCAGCAATTCACTATCCCAATGTAAGATTAAATGAGGAGTATTTTCAAACAGTGACTTTTCCATGTTCTCAGCCATTTGTCTTCTGTTAATCACCCGAGCTCGGAAAACGGTAGATGGAGATATGGAAATGCATGAAACATTGTGACCAAGGCTTTTTGCAGCTGCAATAAATGAAGTACTTGCTTGTCGAATGGAGAGTTGTTCTCGATCCCATGTAGCCATGAGTGTGTGATCAGGAGGTTTTAATCTACGACCTGAATAAGATTTTTTCACTGGTGGTGCAGAAAATTCATCCTCTTCGTGAACTGATGATGATGATGATGGAGATGAGATGGATATATACATTGGGGTCATTACAACCCAGGGGTCTAAATGTGGACTTTAACCTGCAGGTATGCATCCCCAAATAATCTTATTCCCCTCTTGGATTTTGCATAGTCATCAGTGTTTTGGTTTTAATGTATTTGATTTTGTACTAGGTTTTATTATGTGTGTTTTACATGTTTTTATTTTTATTTTTCCCAGATATAGGTGATTGATGTGGCAGTTGGTGGAGATTCTTGGAAAATACCATTATGTCCTTTCTTGGCTGTTTTGGAAATGAGTAATATAGGGATATGTTATATATGCCGTTGATCCATTGTCTCCCAACTGCCCCATTATTTAAGTTTAGTATTTATGTGGTCTTTCTTTAGTTCTTCCTTTTGTAAATTATCTGTTTAGAGCAATAAGTTATGATGGACCTATTATTATTAGGTTTATAGGCGTCCTGGTAACTCGATGGATGACTATATCGGATAGCGTCACCTTGGTAACCGGCTGGGGTCGCGGTCTTGCGGGTCCGCTGTCAGATGGGTTGCGCATGCGTCAGGGCTGGATGCACCAGTGTCACAGTCTGCGATATGGGTGGGTCGGCGATATGACGCACCTGCGCTCCTATACTGCGACTAATGCTGTGGGGGGAGTCGGGGGCGTGTCATTGCTGGGCGTACCTATGTCACGGTCATGTGGTGTGGGTCCTTGCGTTGGTGCGCCTGCGCTCCTTTGCTGCGGCCAATGTCGTGGGGGGAGTTGTGGACGCGTCATCGTTGGGCGTACCCGTGTCGCGGTCATGTGATGTGGGTGTGACTAGTGTGACGCGCGTGCGCTCTTATCGGGCGGTTCTTGGGAGATCTGCGACCCAGCAGGGCAACAGGTGGATGACGCGGAGTTATGATGTAGGTACGGATGTACTATGTTAATTTTTCTCCGATTGGCTATCTATTTCATCTCTTAATGTATGTGGAGATGGGATTGGCTGTCTCTATTTCTGGCGCCGTTCTCTTGGACACATCGGATTGGTTTGGAAGACTAGTACATGAGCTCTAGTGTTGGTGGAGTGTTACCATGGATATGATGACGCCGGATTCTGATTCGCTCAACAGAAGATAAACATAGTATTAACTTTGTATTTTGAAATGGTTTCACAATTATCTGTATTGCGGGTGCTTTTTTATTAATCACTATTGATTCTATATGTATCTGATGTGTGTTATGTATTGTATTTTTATAAAAGTTAGCAGCTGGATAGTGATTGGTGCCCTGCGTGGTATCCACACTATTTAAGCTGGCATTTTGTACCTTTGTATATGCTTGAAAAAGACCAGATTCTGGTCGAAACGTTGCTGCTTCATGGCGAAATAAATTGCTATTTTGATACTATTACACCCGGTTGGAGCGCTGTTCATCTATTTTTGGACTGTTCCACTATAAGGGTATGTGTCCACGTTCAGGATTGCATCAGGATTTGGTCAGGATTTCTCATCAGTATTTGTAGCCAAAACCAGGAGTGGAACAATTAGAGGAAAAGTATAACAGAAACATATGCTCCATTTTTGCATTTATCACCCACTTCTGGTTTTGGCTACAAATACTGATGAAAAATCCTGACCAAAGCCTGAAGCAAACCTGACCGTGGACACATACACTAACACCCGGTTGGAGCGCTGTTCATCTATTTTTGGACTGTTCCACTATAACAGTCTTGTTCATTCTGGTGATTTCTTTATAATGTTTCATCTTGTATGCCTCCTTTTTTTCTGCATTTATTTTCTTCTTTTTAATTTGTGAGGCAAGAACCTTATCTACACCACTCATTGATGAACTCCTACGATCCTCTCTTTGTGACATAAGGAATGCTTTATCGTCTTCTAGTACGCTATTCATGGACATCACATTTTGCCTGGCAATATCAAATAGCTCAACAAGATCACCTTTCCAAATCTGCCGCTTCATATTTGCTTTGTCAGGGTTTCTTGATTTCTCTTTACCCAGATGATGATATTCCTTGTATAACTTCTGTATACGAGTTCGGATATTCTCCTCTGTCATAACAGCGATACTTACTTTCTTCCACACGTCCTGTAGTTTAATACTTGTGGATTTAGCAGCACACGAGAGTGTTTCTTTCATTTCCTTGTGATGGTAAATAAAAACTAAAAGCACTTGTTCCTTGGAAGGGAGTCAAGATCCCAAAAATTCACCACCAGGCACCTGTTCAAGTAACTAAATTCCCTTTCTAGTACTCTTTTTCAGTTAAACTACCTGTAAAGTATACCGTAATAGAAACACAACATACACATTAGTGTGATGTCGATGATACATTTTCATGAATTTCAGTACTTTGAGATAAAAGTGATCAAAGTGTGCAACCTCTAAATATTAATCGATTTCGCTAAATTTTTTTACATGGATCTTTTAGTTGACTTAGACCAAGGATTCAAGCAAAGTCATATGAAAATCATAACTTCGTAAAAATGAAACACCCTAATGTGTATGCATTATACTGTGTGTGTGTGAGAATCTTTTCATTATACTGTGTGTGTGCATTACTGTGTGTAAATGCATTATACTGTGTGAAAGCATTATACAGTGTATGCAATATACTGTGTGTATATGTATCCATTATACTGTGTGTGTGTATGCATGCATTATACTGTGTGTGTGTGTGAGAATCTTTTCATTATACTGTGTGTGTGCGCATTACTGTGTGTAAATGCATTATACTGTGTGAAAGCATTATACAGTGTATGCAATATACTGTGTGTATATGTATGCATTATACCGTGTGTGCGCGTGTGTATGCATTATACTGTGTGTGCGTGTGTATGCATTATACTGTGTGTGCATGTGGTTGCATTATACTGTGCGTGTATGTGGTTGCATTATACTGTGCGTATGTATTACTGTGTGTACATGCATTATACTGTGTGTATGCATTATACTGTGTATGAGTATGCATTATACTGTTTATATGCATTATACTGTATGTATGTGTATGCATTATACTGTGCGTATGCATTACTGTGTGTATATGCATTATACTGTGTGTACATATGCATTACTGTGTGTATGTGTATGCATTATACTGTGCGTGTATGTGGTTGCATTATACTGTGCGTATGTATTACTGTGTGTACATGCATTATACTGTGTGTATGCATTATACGGTGTATGCATTATACTGTGTATGAGTATGCATTATACTGTGTGTATGCATTATACTGTGTGTATGCATTATACTGTATGTATGTGTATGCATTATACTGTGTGTATGTGTATGCGTATGCATTATACTGTGTATACATATGCATTACTGTGTGTATGCATTATACTGTGTGTGTATGCATTAGAATCATAGAATGGTAGACTTGGAAGGGACCTCCTGGGTCATCTGGTCCAACCCTCTGCTCAAAGCAGGATTCACTAAATCATCCCAGACAGATGTCTGTCCAGACTGTTTGAAGTCTTCCATTGAAGGATAACTCACCACCTCTCGTGGCCGCCTGTTCCACTCATCGATCACCCTGTCAAAGCGGTTTCGAATATCTAATCTGTGCCTCCTCCCATTAAGTTTCATCCCATTGCTTCTAGTCTTTCCTTGTGCAAATGTGAATAAAGATGATCCTTCTACAATGTGACAGCCCTTCAGATATTTGTAGACAGCTATAAGTCTCATTATACGGTGTGAAGATATGGCCACTTACTAAAGACTATAGGACGAATGGACGTAGAGCGGAGTCCAAAGCTGTATGAGATAGAGACTTTTTCCATCACGGAGCGCCGGTTGCGTCGATATTGTCATTTTATTACATATTTTCTTGCTGAGTTTTATTAGTGGTTTTCTTGCTCATCAGTTCATCCTCTGCACCTAGCATTCACATGGTATGTTCATGCACCCAGCTCTCCTGCCTTGTCTGTCTATGAAGTGCACATAATACATCACCCAACTTTCCACACAGACTTTCCTCTGCTCCTAGCATTCACATGGTATGCCTCTCAGCTAACCCCAGCTTACCCCAGTGTTATTTATGACCTTGTTCACTCTGCCTTGATTGTATGCATCTGGTCCACTCTTAATTCTCTGACCATGATGAGCACAGACCACTCCTCTCTGCTTCACACCTGACTGCACTTAGTTGTACTTATATTGCATAGCACAAGTCTGCAATGACTTCAGTCTGCAGTGTGATCCCTATAAGTGTGTCCTAGAAGTGTGAAGATTACAGTAGAATTAAAACCTGAATTGAACCTGAAGGGAACTGTAAATCAATGTTTGTTTGTTTTCACTCTCACCCCTAGAATCCTTCACTTTCTGCAAACTCCCCTAATCCTTACGCCTAGTAAGGAACTGGTCATCTCTTTTCCTCAATCCTCCCCATCCATCTCACCTCCTCCTCAGATCTCTTCCTCAACATACAATCCTCTGTCTCCAAGCACAGACAGTCACTCATGCCGTCTCCTGCTCCCACCTGCTAACACTTTCTCTGCTCCTTCTCACTGCTGGTGATATCTCTCCAAATCCTGGTCCTCCTCACCACATTCCCAGTCATTTCTACCTCCCATCCACGCTCCATCACAAACTTCCGTAACCTCTCTAACCTTATATCCATTTGCCCAGCCCCCACTTCCCCAGTCTCACTAACAGGAGCTCTGTGAAACGCTCGCTCTGTATGCAACAAGCTTTCCTACATCCACGATCTTTTTGTTACTACCAAACTTTCCGTTTACTACCGAAACCTGGCTCACCCCTTCTGACACAGCCTCTCCTACTGCACTTTCATATGGCGGCTTCCACCTTTCTTACACACCCCGCCCCAACAGGAAGCATGGCGGAGGAGTTGGTTTTCTCCTGTCAGATAACTGCTCCTTCACCCCAATCCCACTGCCAACCTCTGTTACCCTTCCTTCCTTTGAGGTGCACTCTGTGCGCATCTATGCCCCCACCAACCTCCAACTGGCTGTCATTTACCTCCCACCAGGGCCAGCCACCACCTTCTTTGACCACTTCACCACCTGGCTACTTCATTTCCTTTCTGCAGACATCCCCACTATCATCATGGGCGACTTCAACATCCCCATTGACACTTCTGTTGTGAATTCTGCTCTTGGGCTCCCTCCGGTGGTTGTAAGTGGTACTGCTGCTGATCTTAGCAGTCATCAGGTGCTTTCACTTACTACCAATTTTGACTGGGCTACTTATTCTGGCTAGATCCTTTAGTCAGTGCCAGTTGTCCATTGTTTTCTGGAGGATTCACATCTCTGCTTGGTTTCTCCTGTTGGATTGTCCAAATCATCAAAGATAAGTCCTGGCTTTGTTTTTGCATTCCACATGCTGTGGACTTTATAGCTCAGTGCATTGCTATGTCTTTTCTTGTCCAGCTTTGTCTGTGTAAGGATTTATTCAGCCAAGCTGGAAGCTCTGGAGTTGCAGAGTTACCCTCCATGCCTTTAGTTAGGTGTGGAGATTTTTGTATTCTCTGTGGTGGATTTTTGTAGTATTTTAATACTGACCACATAGTACTCTGTCCTGTCTTTTCTTTCTAGCTAGAGCGGCCTCCTTTGCTAAATTCTGTTTTGAGTCTGCGTGTGTAATTTCCCTCTCCTCTCACAGTCAATATTTGTGGGGGGCTGTCTTTCCTTTGGGGATTTTCTCTGAGGCAAGATAGTTTTCCTGTTTCTTTCTTTAGGGGTAATTAGTCCTCCGGCTGTGATGAGGTGTCTAGGGAGTGACAGGAACATCCCACGGCTACTTCTAGTTGCGGTGTTAAGTTCAGGGTCTGCGGTCATTATAGAGGCCACCTTCTCCAGAGCTCGTCCATGCTGCTCCTTGGCCACCAGATCATAACACACTTCCCTCTCAGCTGCCACTAAACTTCTATCTCTCACTTCCTCCTTCGGCCTCACTCAATGGTCTTCTGCAGCCACTCACAAAGATGGTCACACATTGGACCTCATCTTCACCCACCTCTGCTCCCTATCTAACCTTCTGAAGGAAGAAATTAAGAAAGATTCTCCATTTTGTGCTTTTCGACTCCATTTTATTGTTGCTTAAAGATAAATTTTGTTATTTATTTAGGTAAAAGGTTATAGGTTGCCGTGAAGTAACTATCTTGTTGTTCACAAACCTGTTATTCAACTAGGCTATGGTTCATAATTGGTATAAAGACCTTGAGTGTTCTAACTCGAGCCAGATAATAGATTCGGGGGTGTATCGCTACATAAGACTGAGGCACCTGTTAGTATGTCTTTTTTATACCAAAAAGACACGACCATATATGTAGTTTCCGGTTTCTCTGTATCCTCATGGGTTAAGTTTTTCCTGTATTCTTATAGGTTAAGAACTGTGAGCGTGTTATTATGCTGATTGGTTGAAGTATAATTTCTTTGATTATGAAAAGCGATACACAATATAACGGGGGCCAGAGATCTGCTCGATCCCCCCAAACAGAGACATACGTCTCCGTCTGGTCATTTTCAGTTGCCGGCAACGCCCTGTAGATTAATTTGGAAATCACTGAGTTAACCGTGAAGGATCAATTTAGATCCTCCCTCAACAACCTAACTCACCTCTTCCTGACCACAATCTACTCACATTCTCTTCCCTCTCCACTCCTTGTCTACAATCCCCACCCCACAAACTTGCACACCCTCGCAGAAATCTTAAACACCTTGATCTACATTCACTCTTTGAATCCCTCCTCCCTCTCACAGACATAAGTTCCCTACACAATGCGGATGACGCTGCCGCTCTATAGAACACAACAATAGCTGCAGCTTTGGAATCTCTTGCCCCTCTCACACATACCAAAGCTCACAAAATCAACAGACAGCCCTGGAACACCAGCCTGACCAAAGAACTGAGGCGAGCTTCCAGGGCTGCAGAGGGGAGATGGAAAAGATCCCACTCCAACGAGCACTTCATCGCATTCAAACAGTCCCTCACTACTTTCAAGACCACACTCGCCAGAGCTAAACAAACCTACTTCTCATCTCTCATATCCTCCCTGTCTCACAACCCTAAACCGTTATTCAACACCTTCAACTCTCTCCTCCGTCCCCCAGCACGTCCTCCCTCCCCACTCATCTCAGCTGAAGACTTTGCCTCATTTTTCAAGCAGAAGATTAAGAACATTAGAGACAGGTTTAGTCGGCAACCTCCAGAGCCCTTCCTCCCAACTACCCAGCCCTCCACCTCCAAAACCAACTTCTTCACCATTACAGAAGATCGACTCTCCACTATACTCTCAAGATCGCATCTCACCACCTGTGCAATTGACCCAATCCCTTCCCACCTCATCCCAAACCTCACCACAATCTTCATCCCAACCCATCTCTTCAACCTATCACTAACTTATGTTTTCCCCTCAAGCTTTAAACATGCCTCAATCACACCTATCCTCAAAAAGCCCTCTTTTGACCCATCCTCTGTATCTAGCTATCACCCTACATCACTTCTTCCCTATGCCTCAAAACTACTGGAACAACACGTCCATCTTGAACTGTCCTCCCATCTATCTTCCTGCTCCCTCTTCGACCGCTTACAATCAGGCTTCCGGTCACACCACTCCACTGAATCTGCCCTAACTAAGGTCACCAATGACCTATTAACCGCCAAGGGCAAGCGGCACTACTCTATCCTCCTCTTCCTGGATCTGTCCTCTGCCTTTGACACAGTGGACCATTCCCTGTTGCTGCGGACCCTCTCATCCCTTGGCATCACAGACTTGGCCCTATCCTGGATCTCGTCGTACCTAACTGACCGAACATTCGGCGTCTCCCATTCACACACCACCTCGTCCCCTATCTGTCAGAGTCCCGCAAGGTTCAGTTCTAGGGCCCCTGCTCTTCTCCATTTACACTTTTGGCCTACGACAGCTCATAGAGATGATACTGAAAACCATGGAATTCTATGCTGATACACAGATCTACATCTCTGGACCAGATATCACCACCCTACTAACCAGAATCCCTCAATGTCTATCTGCTATTTCATCCTTCTTCTCCACTAGATTTCTAAAACTTAACATGGACAAAACAGAATTCATTATCTTTCCCCCATCTCATGCGACCCCCCAACGAACCTATCCATTACAGTAAACGACTGCCCACTCTCCCCAGTCCCACAAGCTCGCTATCTCGGGGTAATCCTCAACACTGATCTCTCCTTCAAACCGCATATCCAAGCCCTTTCCACTTCCTGACGCCTTCAACTCAAAAATATTTCACGGATCCATACATTCCTAAACCAAGAATCTGCAAAAACCCTAGTCCATGCCCTCATCATCTCCCGCCTTGACTACTGTAACCTCCTGCTCTGTGGCCTCCCCTCTAACACTCTCGCACCCCTCCAATCTATTCTAAACTCAGCGGCCCGACTAATCCACCTGTCCCCCCACTATTCCCCGGCCTCTCCCCTCTGTCAATCCCTTCACTGGCTCCCCATTACCCACAGATTCCAGGACAAAAGCCTAACCATGACATACAAAGCTATCCACAACCTGTCTCCTCCATACATCTGTGACCTAGTCTCCCGGTACTTTCCTGCATGCAGCCTCCGATCCTCACAAGATCTCCTTCTCTACTCCCCTCTTATCTCCTCTTCCCACAATCGTATACAAGATTTCTCTCGCTCATCACCCCTACTCTGGAACTCTCTACCACAACATATTAGACTCTCACCTACCATCAAAACCTTCAAAAAGAACCTGAAGACCCACCTCTTCCGACAAGCCTACAACCTGCAGTAACCACCGATCCACCAAACCACTGCACGACCAGTTCTACCCTGTTGTGAATTTGCTTTTTGCTCCCTCTAGTGGTTACTAGTTTTTTGACTCTGGTTTTTCTGTCATTCCTTTTATCCGCACCTGGGTCGTTAGTTAGGGGTGTTGCTATATAAGCTCCCTGGACCTTCAGTTCTATGCCTGGCAACGTAGTTATCAGAGCTAGTCTGCTGTGCTCTTGTCTACTGATCCTGGTTCCAGTTATATCAGCTAAGTCTGCCTTTTGCTTTTTGCTATTTGTTTTGGTTTTGTATTTTTGTCCAGCTTGTTCCAAATCTATATCCTGACCTTTGCTGGAAGCTCTAGGGGGCTGGTGTTCTCCCCCCGGACCGTTAGACGGTTCGGGGGTTCTTGAATTTCCAGTGTGGATTTTGATAGGGTTTTTGTTGACCATATAAGTTACCTTTCTTTATTCTGCTATCAGTAAGCGGGCCTCTCTGTGCTAAACCTGGTTCATTTCTGTGTTTGTCATTTCCTCTTACCTCACCGTCATTATTTGTGGGGGGCTTCTATCCAGCTTTGGGGTCCCCTTCTCTGGAGGCAAGAAAGGTCTTTGTTTTCCTCTACTAGGGGTAGCTAGATTCTCCGGCTGGCGCGTGTCATCTAGAATCAACGTAGGAATGATCCCCGGCTACTTCTAGTGTTGGCGTTAGGAGTAGATATATGGTCAACCCAGTTACCACTGCCCTATGAGCTGGATTTTTGTATTCTGCAGACTTCCACGTTCCTCTGAGACCCTCGCCATTGGGGTCATAACAGTTTGCCAGGCCAGTATTAAATGTTTAATGCATTGCAGAAGAGGGATTATAAGAAAGAAGATTCTGAGTTTTTTTTTTTTTCTTCTTCCCCTTTACCTCAGAGTGGCTATGCTTGCTGCAGACATGAATGTCCAGACCTTGATTACAAGTGTGGACCAGCTGGCTACTCGTGTGCAGGGCATACAAGACTATGTTATCAGAAATCCTAGGTCAGAACCTAAAATACCGATTCCTGAACTGTTTTCCGGAGACAGGTTTAAGTTTAGGAATTTCGTGAATAATTGTAAATTGTTTTTGTCCCTGAGACCCTGTTCATCAGGAGATTCTGCTCAGCAAGTAAAAATTGTTATTTCGTTCTTACGGGGCGACCCTCAGGATTGGGCTTTTTCGCTGGCGCCAGGAGATCCGGCATTGGCTGATCTTGATGCGTTTTTTCTGGCGCTCGGTTTACTTTATGAGGAACCCAATCTTGAGATTCAGGCAGAAAAGGCCTTGCTGTCTATGTCTCAGGGGCAGGACGAGGCTGAAGTGTATTGCCAAAAATTTCGGAAATGGTCCGTGCTGACACATTGGAACGAGTGTGCACTGGCCGCTAATTTTAGAAATGGCCTTTCTGAAGCCATTAAGAATGTTATGGTGGGTTTTCCCATTCCCACAGGTCTGAATGATACTATGGCACTGGCTATTCAAATTGACCGGCGGTTGCGGGAGCGCAAAACCGCAAATTCCCTCATGGTGTTGTCTGAACAGACACCTAATTCGGTGCAATGTGATAGAAAAACCGCAAATTCCCTCATGGTGTTGTCTGAACAGACACCTGATTTAATGCAATGTGATAGAATCCTGACTAGAAATGAGCGGAAAATTCATAGACGCCGGAATGGCTTGTGCTACTACTGTGGTGATTCTACACGTTATCTCAGCATGCTCTAAACGTATAGCTAAGGTTGTTAGTCCTGTCACCGTTGGTAATTTGCAACCTAAATTTATTCTGTCTGTAACTTTGATTTGCTCACTGTCATCTTATCCTGTCATGGCGTTTGTAGATTCAGGTGCTGCCCTGAGTCTCATGGATCTCTCATTTGCTAAGCGCTGTGGTTTTACTCTTGAACCATTAGAAAATCCTATTCCTCTTAGGGGTATTGATGCTACACCATTGGCAGCAAATAAACCGCAGTATTGGACTCAGGTTACCATGTGCATGACTCCTGAACACCGCGAGGTGATACGTTTCCTGGTTTTACATAAAATGCATGATTTGGTCGTTTTAGGGCTGCCATGGTTACAGACCCATAATCCAGTCCTGGACTGGAAGGCTATGTCAGTCTCAAGTTGGGGCTGTCGTGGTATTCATGAGGATTCCCTGCCTGTGTCTATTGCTTCTTCTACGCCTTCGGAAGTTCCGGAGTATTTGTCTGATTATCAGGATGTCTTCAGTGAGTCTGAGTCCAGTGCACTGCCTCCTCATAGGGACTGTGACTGTGCTATAGATTTGATCCCAGGCAGTAAATTTCCTAAGGGAAGACTGTTTAATCTGTCGGTACCTGAACATACCGCTATGCGTTCATATATCAAGGAGTCTCTGGAAAAAGGACATATTCGTCCGTCTTCTTCCCCTCTTGGTGCGGGATTCTTTTTTGTGGCAAAAAAGGACGGATCTTTGAGACCTTGTATTGATTATCGGCTTTTAAATAAGATCACTGTCAAATTTCAGTATCCTTTACCGCTGTTGTCTGACTTGTTTGCCCGGATTAAGGGTGCCAAGTGGTTCACCAAGATAGACCTTCGTGGTGCGTACAACCTTGTGCGCATTAAGCAAGGTGATGAATGGAAAACCGCATTCAATACGCCCGAAGGTCATTTTGAGTACTTGGTGATGCCTTTTGGGCTCTCCAATGCGCCTTCAGTTTTTCAGTCCTTTATGCATGACATTTTCCGGAAGTATCTGGATAAATTTTTGATTGTTTATCTGGATGATATTTTGGTTTTTTCTGATAATTGGGATTCGCATGTGGAGCAGGTCAGGTTGGTCTTTAAAATTTTGCGTGAAAATTCTTTGTTTGTCAAGGGCTCAAAGTGTCTCTTTGGTGTACAGAAGGTTCCCTTTTTGGGGTTCATTTTTTCCCCTTCTGCTGTGGAGATGGACCCAGTCAAGGTCCGAGCTATTCTTGATTGGACTCAGCCCTCGTCAGTTAAGAGTCTTCAGAAGTTCTTGGGCTTCGCTAACTTCTACCGTCGTTTTATCGCTAATTTTTCTAGCATTGTGAAACCTTTGACGGATATGACCAAGAAGGGCTCCGATGTAGCTAACTGGGCTCCTGCTGCCGTGGAGGCTTTCCAGGAGTTGAAACGCCGGTTTACTTCGGCGCCTGTTTTGTGCCAGCCTGACGTCTCACTTCCCTTTCAGGTTGAGGTGGATGCTTCGGAGATTGGGGCAGGGGCCGTTTTGTCGCAGAGAGGCCCTGGTTGCTCTGTTATGAAACCTTGTGCCTTTTTCTCTAGGAAGTTTTCGCCTGCCGAGCGAAATTATGATGTGGGCAATCGGGAGTTGTTGGCCATGAAATGGGCATTTGAGGAGTGGCGTCATTGGCTCGAGGGTGCTAAGCATCGTGTGGTGGTCTTGACTGATCACAAAAATCTGATGTATCTCGAGTCTGCTAAACGCCTTAATCCGAGACAGGCCCGCTGGTCATTGTTTTTCTCCCGCTTTGATTTTGTTGTCTCGTATTTACCAGGTTCAAAGAATGTGAAGGCCGATGCTCTTTCTAGGAGCTTTGTGCCTGATGCTCCTGGAGTCGCTGATCCTGTTGGTTTTCTTAAAGATGGAGTTATCTTGTCAGCTATTTCTCCGGATCTGCGACGTGTGTTGCAGAGATTTCAGGCTGATAGGCCTGAGTCTTGTCCACCTGACAGACTGTTTGTCCCGGATAAGTGGACCAGCAGAGTCATTTCCGAGGTTCATTCCTCGGTGTTGGCAGGTCACCCGGGAATTTTTGGCACCAGAGATCTGGTGGCCAGGTCCTTTTGGTGGCCTTCCTTGTCAAGGGATGTGCGGTCATTTGTGCAGTCCTGTGGGACTTGTGCTCGAGCTAAGCCTTGCTGTTCTCGTGCCAGCGGTTTGCTCTTGCCCTTGCCTGTCCCGAAGAGACCTTGGACACATATCTCCATGGATTTCATTTCTGATCTTCCGCTATCTCAGGGCATGTCCGTTATCTGGGTGATATGTGATCGCTTCTCCAAGATGGTCCATTTGGTTCCTTTGCCTAAGCTGCCTTCCTCTTCCGATCTGGTTCCTGTGTTTTTCCAGAACGTGGTTCGTTTGCACGGCATCCCTGAAGAATATTGTGTCAGACAGAGGATCCCAGTTCGTTTCCAGGTTCTGGCGATCCTTTTGTAGTAGGATGGGCATTGATTTGTCGTTTTCGTCTGCTTTCCATCCTCAGACTAATGGACAGACGGAGCGAACCAATCAGACTTTGGAGGCTTATTTGAGGTGTTTTGTCTCTGCTGATCAGGACGATTGGGTGACATTCTTGCCGTTGGCTGAGTTTGCCCTTAATAATCGGGCTAGTTCCGCCACCTTGGTTTCGCCTTTTTTCTGCAACTCTGGTTTCCATCCTCGCTTTTCTTCGGGTCATGTGGAGCCTTCTGACTGTCCTGGGGTGGATTCTGTGGTGGATAGGTTGCAGCAGATCTGGAATCATGTGGTGGACAACTTGAAGTTGTCACAGGAGAAGGCTCAGCGCTTTGCCAACCGCCGCCGCGGTGTGGGTCCCCAACTACGCGTTGGGGATTTGATGTGGCTTTCTTCCCGCTTTGTTCCTATGAAGGTCTCCTCTCCCAAATTTAAACCTCGTTTTATTGGGCCTTACAAGATATTGGAAATCCTTAATCCTGTATCTTTTCGTCTGGATCTTCCTGTGTCGTTTGCTATTCACAATGTATTTCATAGGTCCTTGTTGCGGCGGTACATTGTGCCTGTAGTTCCTTCTGCTGAGCCTCCTGCTCCGGTGTTGGTTGAGGGCGAGTTGGAGTACGTGGTGGAGAAGATCTTGGATTCTCGCCTCTCCAGGCGGAGGCTTCAGTACCTGGTCAAGTGGAAGGGCTATGGTCAGGAGGATAATTCCTGGGTGGTCGCCTCTGATGTTCATGCGGCCGATTTAGTTCGTGCCTTTCATGCCGCTCATCCTGATCGCCCTGGTGGTCGTGGTGAGGGTTCGGTGACCCCTCACTAAGGGGGGGGTACTGTTGTGAATTTGCTTTTTGCTCTCTCTAGTGGTTACTAGTTTTTTGACTCTGGTTTTTCTGTCATTCCTTTTATCCGCACCTGGGTCGTTAGTTAGGGGTGTTGCTATATAAGCTCCCTGGACCTTCAGTTCTATGCCTGGCAACGTAGTTATCAGAGCTAGTCTGCTGTGCTCTTGTCTACTGATCCTGGTTCCAGTTATATCAGCTAAGTCTGCCTTTTGCTTTTTGCTATTTGTTTTGGTTTTGTATTTTTGTCCAGCTTGTTCCAAATCTATATCCTGACCTTTGCTGGAAGCTCTAGGGGGCTGGTGTTCTCCCCCCGGACCGTTAGACGGTTCGGGGGTTCTTGAATTTCCAGTGTGGATTTTGATAGGGTTTTTGTTGACCATATAAGTTACCTTTCTTTATTCTGCTATCAGTAAGCGGGCCTCTCTGTGCTAAACCTGGTTCATTTCTGTGTTTGTCATTTCCGCTTACCTCACCGTCATTATTTGTGGGGGGCTTCTATCCAGCTTTGGGGTCCCCTTCTCTGGAGGCAAGAAAGGTCTTTGTTTTCCTCTACTAGGGGTATCTAGATTCTCCGGCTGGCGCGTGTCATCTAGAATCAACGTAGGAATGATCCCCGGCTACTTCTAGTGTTGGCGTTAGGAGTAGATATATGGTCAACCCAGTTACCACTGCCCTATGAGCTGGATTTTTGTATTCTGCAGACTTCCACGTTCCTCTGAGACCCTCGCCATTGGGGTCATAACATACCCTCACCTACAGTATCCTCACCCATCCCTTGTAGATTGTGAGCCCTCGCGGGCAGGGTCCTCTTTCCTCCTGTACCAGTTGTGACTTGTATTGTTCAAGATTATTGTACCTGTTTTTATTATGTATACCCCTCCTCACATGTAAAGCGCCATGGAATAAATGGCGCTATAATAATAAGTAATAATAATCCTCAGGAATCAATGTTTCCATTCAGTGACAGTAAGCAGAGGAAGACGAGCAGGCTGGATCTTATGTAAACCTAAGGCCAGACAGTAGATGGCTAAGGGTACCGTCACACAGTACCATTTTGATCGCTACGACGGTACGATCCGTGACGTTTTAGCGATATCGTTACGATATCGCTGTGTCTGACACGCAGCAGCGATCAGGGATCCTGCTGAGAATCGTACGTCGTAGCAGATCGTTTGGAACTTTCTTTCGTCGCTTGATCACCCGCTGACATCGCTGGATCGTTGTGTGTGACAGCGATCCAGCGATGTGTTCGCTTGTAACCAGGGTAAACATCGGGTAACTAAGCGCAGGGCCGCGCTTAGTAACCCGATGTTTACCCTGGTTACCAGCGTAAACGTAAAAAAAACAAACCGTACATACTTACATTCCGGTGTCTGTCCTCCGGTGTCTCAGCTTCTCTGCAGTGTGAGCACCGGCCAGCCAGAAAGCGAGCACAGCGGCAGCGGTGACGTCTGACGTCACCGCTCTACTTTCCGGCCGCTGTGCTTACACAGTGGAGAGAAGCAGAACGCCGGAGGACAGACACCGGTATGTAAGTATGTACTGTTTGTTTTTTTTACGTTTACGCTGGTAACCAGGGTAAACATCGGGTTACTAAGTGCGGCCCTGCGCTTAGTTACCCGATGTTTACCCTGGTTACCCGGGGACTTCGGCATCGCTCCAGCGCCGTGATTGCAAAGTGTGACCGCAGTCTACGACGCTGGAGCGATAAGCATACGATCGCTGCGACGTCACGGATCGTGCCGTCGTAGCGATTAAAATGGTACTGTGTGACGGTACCCTAAAAGTTAATATAAAAACAATCATCCACTCAATCCATTGTTCTACCAGCCGAGGTCCATTGTGTGGATTGAGATAGTAGACCCAGGGGAGCTAAAGAAAAATGTTTAAGGGGAGGGAGAAAAAGACACATGGGTTGAATCAGGCAGTTATTGGAGTGACTTCCATGGGAAAGGATCCAAGCTGGGAAGGATGGATGGATGATCTATGGGGATTCATTGTTGGCTGGAGGGGTATCCGTCAGCTATGGTCATGATATCCATTGTCTGGAGGAACATAGGCTGTGCCTGCACACTATACCGTCTGGCGATACCAAAAGTTGTGGTTCAACCTAAAGTTGGGAAACAGTGGGTATCGCCTGGTATGGGGCCAGTGGACCTACCGATTTCAGATTGGGAACTTGTAGACTGGGGACATTGTATGTTGGTCATTACCTGGATTGGTTGTACAACCATGGATGTATGAAATAAAAATAGTTGCCTCGTTAACCTGCCTAGGTGATTTTTATAACCCACAACCTCAGATCTTCACAAGTGGTGGCAGCTGGTTGGATCACCTATCTCTGGACAGCATACCAGGGAAAGTTACTGAGTGGTGACTTGGCAGAGGAGATGGCGGACTCTCAGAATCATAGTATGGTAGAGTTGGAAGGGACCTCTTGGGTCATCTGGTCCAACCCCCTACTCAAAGCAGGATTCACTAAATCTCCATCTACAAGAGGTTCAAGAAGGAGAAGCCGAGAGTCCTTTGCTCTGAGAGAGCTAGAGTGGTTGCCGGAGGACAACCCTAATACAATGCTTGGGTGACTGGGACCGTGAACAACCACATGAGGAGGGACCACAGCCCAGGGCTGTCATCCAGATGGCGGAGGATCGATCGACTGAGTTGAGGCGGATGCTGGATGCACTAGGAGAGCGGGCCACGGAGATAGAGCGGGCTGCAGTATTAAGCGAATATCTGGGTGTGCATGCCCCAGTGCAGAGGACAGTGGATTACAGGAGACATGGGCCCCCATCTTTAAGGTACTGGGATATGCCACAGTTCAGTAAGGAAACCTAGGATATTGATGAACATCTTCGGTTTTTGAGAACCTCTGCCTGCTGCATGAGGTGTCAGTGAGTTTTTGTGCGATGGCCTGACTGGAAATGCAAGAGAAGCTTTTAATAACTGGTCTTCTGGGGATCAGAGAGGTTACTCTACTTTTCGCAGCTCATTACTAGAGAGGTATGCAGTCATGCCTGAAACCTACCACAGAAAGTTCCGGGAGACTGACAAGCCCGATGTGCACACACATTGGAAATTTGCTAATACACTACATACGGCATGCACTCGGTGGATAGAAGGACTGGGGGCTTGGGAAGAAGAACATGTCTTGGATATCTTCATGCTGGAACAACTTATTTCATAGTTCCCAGATTACTTAAAAGAATGGGTGGTGGATAGAAAACCACTTGGCCTGGATGAGGCTGCAAGATTGGCTGATAGTTGGTCTGCTAATCAACCTGGGCTACATGGAAGTGCAGCCCCAGCGAGTCACAAAAAGGAGTTTACATGGAGGCCAGTGAGACCCATGGATTGGCAAGAGGAGGAACAGAAGGAATGTCGGACTTCACAAAGAGGAGGAGGTTTCCCAAGTCCCCCCAGTGCAGCCTACGTCGGGGCGAGGACAGTTTAGCTGCCTGAACTGTGGACGTATGGGACACTTTGCCAGCGAATGCTGGGAACATTCTAGCCCACATCATCCATGTCCCCAACCATTGAACAATGTGCTACAATGGGGCGGGAATGCTGAAGGAGAGAGGATCCCACTACCCCGATCAGAAGAGGAAGAGGCATATGTGGTACAAGGACAAGTCTCCCGGACAAGATGGGACACCTCAGCGACCATGAACCAGCATCTGCAGCCGGTCTGGGTAGAGGGCACAGAGGCTGCGGGGCTTAGTGACTCAGGAGCCTCTGTTACATTGATCAAAGAACATCTAGTACCGGACTAGTGTATTGTTCCCGGCAGCCGGATGTTAGTCAATGTAGCTGGAGGAGAATCTCTTAACATTCGGAGGGCTCGACTACATTTAGACTGGGGTCACAGTCGTGGAATGGTGGATGTAGGAGTAGTGCGGCACCTACCAGTAGATGTGTTGCTAGGAAACAACCTAGGAGCAGGGTTGGTGTGCCACTAGGCCAATGTCGTAACCCAAAGCCAAGGACCGGTTCACACTGCATCAGCCGAAAGGGAACAGAGCAATCTCAACATGCAGACTACTCCCCTGCCAGTGGTGAATAATGCACAAAATGTAATGACTTACCATGACGAAATGTGACCTGGGGAAGGTAAATGCCATCAGGGAGGGGGCCCAGGGACTTCGGGACACTGGGTCTACCGTCACACTGGTCAACCCAAATACTGTTCCCCCACAACATTATTTACCAGGCCAATTGACCATCCCCATAGCTGGGGGTCAGCACTCCGGGATTGAACGCAATGGATACAAGTTCGGTTTCATTGGGTACGTGTGGAGTTTCCCAGGTCCAACCATTGCTCAGGGGGAGGATATGGAGGACCCCGCTGGAGAAACAGACCCCTGTCCCAGCTAACTAAATACAAAGTCCTCGTTTCAGGGCTTCCCCCATTGGGGAGTTGGCAGGATCTGAAAAATCATATGAAGCTGGAGATGTCTACTATGCCGATGTACACCAGGATGGAATGGGGACTGTGGAGTTTATTTGCAAGAACAACATGGAATATGAGTAAACTGGACGATACAAAGTTTCGTTCTCATGAAGGTGAAACGTCTTACATTAGTGTCCGTACTGAAAAAAGTGGGGGAGGAGTGTGAGGATATGGCCGCTTACTAAAGACTATAGGACAAATGGACGTAGAGCGCAGTCCACAGCCCTAAGAGTTAGAGACTTTTTCCAGCACGGAGCACTGGTTGCGTTGATATTTTTGTGTTTTATTAGATATTTTCTTGCTCATCAGTTGATCCTCAGGAATCAATGTTTCCTTTCACTGACAGTAAGCAGAGGACGAGCAGGCTGGATCTTATGTAAACCTGAGATCCCCAGTCTACTGAACAGCTGCACGACCAGCTCTACCCTCTCCTAGTGTATCTTCACCCATCCCCTGTAGACTGAGCCCTCATGGGTAGGGTCCTCCCTCATGTACCTGTATGCCTTGTATTGCTTATGTTTATTGTACTTGTCTATGTATGTTCCTTTTTCACATGTAAAGCGCCATGGAACAAATGGCGCTATAAAAATTAATAATCTTGTTGTTCCAGCCTGGACCCATTGTGTGGATGGAGTTATGTGGCCTAGGCAACGCTGGGTACTCGGACCCCGTGCGTCCGGAATGATGCGGGTTGTGGGACTTCCGGGTTTCGCAAGCGACGCATGCGCCGCTGATGCTATGGCCAGCTTTATCGGTCATACCATATATAAACCCACCGGTTTTACAGGACGCCACCCCCTGACGAAGGATTCCAATCCGAAACGCGCATCGGGGTGTGCGCGTGTCTGTCTCCACCAGTCCGGACCTTCACGTGTATTGCTCCTTAAATTGTCCTTATAAAATTGTGGTATCTTTCCTTATTTGCACTTCAGCACTGTCACGATCTATTATGGGTCTAGAGTAATGGCGTTATTTTCTTATATTTTTGCCACTCATAATGAATGAAGTGTTCAGTTAATAAGTTCTTGTCGCACTTTATTAAATTTTTTTTTTTTTGTGATTAGTTTATTTATAATTGATTTTCTTTTTCACCAACTCACAATAATATTTTTTCATGTTTCCACAAAAATTTCCCATATATTTCCCTTCTTTTACCCTGTGGGACTCTGATTAGGAACAATATTTATACAATCTATATAAATCCTTGGGTCCGGTTTTATATGTATTTTTAAATTATTTTTTTCATGATTTGCTTTTTTATACATATATATATTTTTATTTTTTGGAGTATTTGTTCAGACATGTGCATGTCTCTTTTTTAGTATTAACTCATACCTCCCAACCGTCCCGGATCCAGCGGGACTGTCCCCATTTTCACAGTCAGCCCCGCGATCCCGGGCGGGACATTAGTTGTCCCGCACTGGTTGGGAGGTGTGTATATGACCCGGTCAGCTCCCTGAGTCCCTGCACCCGCAGAGCGGCACACTACATATTGGTTGCTCTGTGCGCACAGGACCTGTGATGAAGTCACAGGATGGGAGGAGTCAGGGGGTCACATGATCGGGAGGACCTCCGTCTACAGGACTCTGCTGGTTGTCATGGCGCTGGAGGAGGGTAAGCGTATGTGTGAGGTCAGGAGGTGTTTACAGTGTGGATGTAGCAGAGCCGTGTGTATGAAGTGTATGGAGCGGAGCAGCGTGTGAAAGGTGTATGGAGCAGAGTCGTGTGTGTAAGACGTGTACGGAGCCATATGTACGAGGTGTACGGAGCACAGCCGCGTGTGTATGAGGTGTACGGAGTGGAGCATCGTGTGCAATGTGTATGGAGCGGAGCCGTGTGTGTACGAGGTGTGTGGAGCAGAGCCGTGTGTGTACAAGGTATACGGAGTGGAGCCGTGTGTGTATGAGGTGTATGGAGCGGAGCAGCGTGTGCAATGTGTATGGAGCGGAGCAGTGTGTGTGTACGAGATGTATGGAGAGGAGCCGTGTGTGTATGAGGTGTACGGAGCGGAGCCGTGTGTGTATGAGGTGTACGGAGAAGAGCAGCGTGTGCAATGTGTATGGAGCAGAGCCGTGTGTGTACGAGGTGTGCGGAGCAGAGCCGTGTGTGTATGAAGCGGAGCAGCGTGTGCAATGTGTATGGAGCGGAGCCGTGTGTGTACGAGATGTATGGAGAGGAGCCGTGTGTGCAAGGTATACGCAGCGGAGCCAGGTGTGTATGAGGTGTACGGAGCGGAGCCGTGTGTGTACGAGGTGTGCGGAGCAGAGCCGTGTGTGCAAGGTATACGGAGTGGAGCCGTGTGTGTACAAGGTATACGGAGTGGAGCCGTGTGTGTATGAGGTGTATGGAGCGGAGCAGCGTGTGCAATGTGTATGGAGCGGAGCTGTGTGTGTACGAGATGTATGGAGAGGAGCCGTGTATGAGGTGTACGGAGCGGAGCCGTGTGTGTATGAGGTGTACGGAGCAGAGCAGCGTGTGCAATGTGTATGGAGCGGAGCCGTGTGTGTACGAGATGTGCGGAGCAGAGCCGTGTGTGCAAGGTATACGCAGCGGAGCCGTGTGTGTATGAGGTGTATGGAGCGGAGCCGTGTGTATGAGGTGTATGGAGCGGAGCTGAATGTGTACGAGATGTATGTAGAGGAGCCGTTGTGTGTATGAGGTGTACAGAGCGGAGCCGTGTGTGTGCAAGGTATACGGAGCGGAGCAGCGTGTGCAATGTGTATGGATCAGAGCCGTGAGTGTACAAGGTGTACGGAGTGGTGCCGTGTGTGTACGAGATGTAAGGAGCGGAGCCATGTGTATGAGGTGTACGGAGCAGAGCAGCGTGTGCAATGTGTATGGAGCGGAGCCGTGTGTGTACGAGATGTGCGGAGCAGAGCCGTGTGTGCAAGGTATACGCAGCGGAGCCGTGTGTGTATGAGGTGTATGGAGCGGAGCCGTGTGTATGAGGTGTATGGAGCGGAGCTGAATGTGTACGAGATGTATGTAGAGGAGCCGTTGTGTGTATGAGGTGTACAGAGCGGAGCCGTGTGTGTGCAAGGTATACGGAGCGGAGCAGCGTGTGCAATGTGTATGGATCAGAGCCGTGAGTGTACAAGGTGTACGGAGTGGTGCCGTGTGTGTACGAGATGTAAGGAGCGGAGCCATGTGTATGAGGTGTACGGAGCGGAGCCGTATGTGTGCAAGGTATACAGAGCGGAGCAGCCTGAGCAATGTGTATGGAGCAGAGCCGTGTGTGTACGAGATGTTTGGAGAGGAGCCGTGTGTATGAGGTGTACGGAGCGGAGCCGTGTGTGTGCGCAAGGTATACGGAGCAGAGCAATGTGTATGGAGCAGAGCCGTGTGTACGAGATGTTTGGAGAGGAGCCGTGTGTATGAGGTGTACGGAGCGGAGCCGTGTGTGTGCGCAAGGTATACGGAGCGGAGCAATGTGTATGGAGCAGAGCCGTGTGTACGAGATGTATGGAGAGGAGCCGTGTGTGTATGAGGTGTACGGAGCGGAGCCGTGTGTGTACGAGGTGTATGGAGCGGAGCCGCATGTGCAAGGTGTATGGAGCAGAGTCGTGTGTGTACAAGGTGTATGGAGCGGAGTCGCATGTGTACGAGGTGTACGGAGCGGACGCTGGCTGTGTCGGATCGGAGCAGATATTGCTCCTCGCTCTGACACTGACTGGCACAGGAGACACGGAGGCCTTTATCAGTGGCGTATCACAGCTGCAGCGACGTGAGCAGTCAGCGGCGCAGCTGGATGACACCATTCAGCGCCGTGGGAGTGGAAGCTGCCGGCTGCTGCGAGGGAGCGCGGTGAAAGGTGTGTGTGTAGTGATGGAGAAAGCAATGATGGGGGTGGGGTAACCATGTGTGGCCATTATACTGCACCCAGCATTGTGTGGGGCCATTATACTGTATAAAGCATGGTGAGGGGCCATTATACTGTACCCAGCATCGTGTGGGGCCATTATACTGTACAAAGCATCATGTGGGGCCATTATACTGTATAGACCATCATGTGGGGCAAGTATACTGTACGCAGCATCATGTGGGGCCATTATACAGTATGGAGCATAATGTGGCCATTATACAGTACGGAGCATTATGTGTGGCCATTATACAGTACGCAGCATCATGTGGCCATTATACAGTACGGAGCGTCATGTGTGGCCATTATACAGTATGGGGCACTGTGTGGCCACTATACAGTACGGAGCATCATGTGTGGCCACTATACAGTACGCAGCATCATGTGGCCATTATACAGTATGGGGCACTGTGTGGCCACTATACAGTACGGAGCATCATGTGGCCATTATACAGTACGCAGCATCATGTGGCCATTACACAGTACGCAGCATCATGTGGCCATTATACAGTACGGAGCGTCATGTGTGGCCACTATACAGTACGCAGCATCATGTGGCCATTATACAGTATGGGGCACTGTGTGGCCACTATACAGTACGGAGCATCATGTGGCCATTATACAGTACGCAGCATCATGTGGCCATTACACAGTACGCAGCATCATGTGGCCATTATACAGTACGGAGCGTCATGTGTGGCCATTATACAGTATGGAGCGTCATGTGTGGCCATTATACAGCATGGAGCGTCATGTGTGGCCATTATACAGCATGGAGTGTCATGTGTGGCCATTATACAGCATGGACTGTCATGTGTGGCCATTATACAGTACGCAGCATCATGTGGCCATTACACAGTACGCAGCATCATGTGGCCATTATACAGTACGGAGCGTCATGTGTGGCCATTATACAGCATGGAGCGTCATGTGTGGCCATTATACAGCATGGAGCGTCATGTGTGGCCATTATACAGCATGGAGCGTCATGTGTGGCCATTATACAGTATGGAGCGTCATGTGTGGCCATTATACAGCATGGACTGTCATGTGTGGCCATTATACAGCATGGAGCACTGTGTGGCCATATTTTTTGTTAAATTATTGTTTACGAAACATTGTGATCAGAAGTGCTAAATGGGTGTGGTTGGGGTGTGACTAGTTGTGAAATGGGTGTGGTCAGAGGTGTGGCCTAAAATTTGCCGCAGCGCACCGCTAACTTTATCCCTCTTTCCCTTCCTCGAAACTTGGGAGGTATGGTATTACTGTCTGCCAACATTATTAAATAAAGGCAATTTCTATACATCTAGTCTCATTTATTTATGTATATCATTTGTTCCATATATAAATCCATTCGTTTGAGTCTTGTTGGTTGTGGATAAAGATAGAAGACCCAGGGGAGCCGTCACCACAGGGGGTCTTACATGCAGTCCCATCTGATGGAATATGCTTTGTTCTGGGAGCTAAAGTAAAATGTTTAAGGGGGAGGGAGAAAGACACATGGGTAGAATCACGCAGTTGGTGGAGGGACTTCGAAGGGAGAGGATCAAAGCTGGGATGGATGATCTATGGAGTTTTAGAGGTTTATTGTTGGCTGGAGGGGTATCCATGAGCTACGGTTGGGATATCAATTGTCTGGAGGAACATAGGCAGTGACTGCACACTATACTGGATGGAGATACCAAAAGCTGTGGGCCAACCAAAAGTTGGGAGACAGTGGGTATCGCATGGTACGGGGCCAGTGGAACTACCAGATTGGGAACTTGTGGACTGAGGACATTGTATGTTTGCCATCTACATGGATTTGTTGTACAACTACGGATGTATGGAATAAAAATAGCAGCATTGTTGACCCTGCCTGGGTGATTTTTTTTTTTTTAACACCCACAACGTGTGTGTGTGTGTGTGTGTGTGTGTGTGTGTGTGTGTGTGTGTGTGTGTGTGTGTGTGTGTGTGTGTGAGTGAGTGAGTGAGTGAGTGAGTGAGTGAGTGAGTGAGTGAGAGAGAGAGAGTGTGTGTGTGTGTGTGTGTGTGTGTGTGTGTATTATACTGTGTACTTGTTGTGAGGCATTGACCGGTGATACATGTGAGACTCTCTATGTGTCCCACAGGATGCGCACAGCAACATATTGGGGCCGCAGGAGTGCACTGCAGTCACAGGTATACAATGCCTACAAGTAGTATTCAACCCCCTGCAGATTTAGCAGGTTTAATAAGATGCAAATAAGTTAGAGCCTTCAAGCTTCAAACAAGAGCAGGATTTATTAACAGATGCATAAATCTTACAAACCAAAAAGTTTTGTTGCTCAGTTAAATTTTTATAAATTTTAAACATAAAAGTGTGGGTCAATTATTATTCAACCCCTAGGTTTAATATTTTGTGAAATAACCTTTGTTTGCAATTACAGCTAATAATCGTCTTTTGTAAGACCTGATCAGGCCGGCACAGGTCTCTGGAGTTATCTTGGCCCACTCCTCCATGCAGATCTTCTCCAAGTTATCTAGGTTCTTTGGGTGTCATGTGGACTTTAATCTTGAGCTCCTTCCACAAGTTTTCAATTGGGTTAAGGTCAGGAGACTGACTAGGCCACTGCAACACCTTGATTTTTTGCCTCTTGAACCAGGCCTTGGTTTTCTTGGCTGTGTGCTTTGGGTCGTTGTCTTGTTGGAAGATGAAATGACGACCCATCTTAAGATCCTTGATGGAGGAGCGGAGGTTCTTGGCCAAAATCTCCAGGTAGGCCGTGCTATCCATCTTCCCATGGATGCGGACCAGATGGCCAGGCCCCTTGGCTGAGAAACAGCCCCACAGCATGATGCTGCCACCACCATGCTTGACTGTAGGGATGGTATTCTTGGGGTCGTATGCAGTGCCATCCAGTCTCCAAACATCACGTGTGTGGTTGGCACCAAAGATTTCGATCTTGGTCTCATCAGACCAGAGAACCTTGAACCAGGCAGTCTCAGAGTCCTCCAAGTGATCATGAGCAAACTGTAGACGAGCCTTGACATGACGCTTTGAAAGTAAAGGTACCTTACGGGCTCGTCTGGAACGGGGACATTGCGGTGGAGTATGTTACTTATGGTATTGACTGAAACCAATGTCCCCACTGCCATGAGATCTTCCCGGAGCTCCTTCCTTGTTGTCCTTGGGTTAGCCTTGACTCTTCGGACAAGCCTGGCCTCGGCACGGGAGGAAACTTTCAAAGGCTGTCCAGGCCATGGAAGGCTAACAGTAGTTCCATAAGCCTTCCACTTCCGGATGATGCTCCCAACAGTGGAGACAGGTAGGCCCAACTCCTTGGAAAGGGTTTTGTACCCCTTGCCAGCCTTGTGACCCTCCACGATCTTGTCTCTGATGGCCTTGGAATGCTCCTTTGTCTTTCCCATGTTGACCATGTATGAGTTTGGGGAGGGTCTTAAATAGTCAGAAAAGGCTGGAAAAAGATAATTAATCCAAACATGTGAAGCTCATTGTTCTTTGTGCCTGAACTACTTCTTAATACTTTAGGGGAACCAAACAGAATTCTGGGGGGTTGAGGGGTTGTAGCTGTGATTGCAATGTGAAATAAAAGTAAGTGTTGGTCTTGGGCAAGCTATTTGTCCAAGGCAGATTTAGGAAAACCTGCCATGGGCTTTTATTTTTTTAAATGTACTACAGGATCTACAGGATGGTAGTAGGGCAGTCAGTTTCCTTCCCGACCGGGTTTTCCATGGGGCCTATGGCCACAGGTTCTTTGGTAAAAACCCCTGCAGCAGAGGGTTGGGGGTGTCAGTCTTGTTTTGCAAACCTGCAGAGCAGAAGGCTCTGCAATATCTGCTCTGCAATAGCTTCAGCCTGTGTGACGCAACAGAGCCAAAAGGCATGGCACCCCTCAGCGTACACAGCGGTGCAGTCGCCCATGGTAACCGGTCCCGGAACCGCTGCCACTCTGACCCAGTTCAGGCTCATCAAAAATAAGTCCTAGGGCCTCAAAGAAACTATCCACACGCACAAGTTCAGGAGCAGAAGCAGGTAAAGAGAAAGCCCACGATTGAGGTCCCTCCCGAAGTAAGGAAATGATTATCCCCACTCGCTGACTCATCTCCAGAAGATCAGGGTCTAAGAGAAAAGAATAGCTTGCAATTCTCCTTAAACATACTGAACCTCTCCTTTTCCCAAGAGAAGGTATCTGGGAGTCTAGCCATAGGTTCAGGAGAGTGCAATGAGACATCAACAGTGTCAGAGTGCTTACAGCCAGACTGGGAAGAAGATCCCTGCAAAGATCTTTCCGTGTCAGAAATCTCTCTTTGCAGGTGGTTATGAGACGTGGCCAAGGCCCTATGTTCCACAGGCAGATCCTGCATCATTTGTGTCAAACTAATCATTTGATCCGCCAAGGTATGGAGCGGATCCATAAAAAGCAGAGCAGAGAAAAAAAAAAACCAGTCTGTTTCTGGTCAGTTATAATGTCACGCTACTGCATTGCAGGTAGGTGCAGGCTCCACTATATGGCAGTAGAGTGGAAGCAGGACTGCACCTAAACAGAGCTGCCCTGCACTGCAGCAGTGAGGCTACCACAGGTGGCAACAATAGTCAAATAAGCCGTCAAATCCTAGACTGTAGCGGAGTACCAAAGGAATAAGCAAACTCACGGTCAGAGACAAGCCAGGGAGTCACTAACGGTCAGGAGAGGATAAGACAAAAGCAGGTCAGATTACAAGCCAAGTCAAAACCAGGGAGTCTGCACACTAAAGGTCTGTGTCCACGTTCAGGATTGCATCAGGATTTGGTCAGGATTTTTCATCAGTATTTGTAGCCAAAACCAGGAGTGGAACAATTAGAGGAAAAGTATAATAGAAACATATGCTCCACTTCTGCATTTATCACCCACTCCTGGTTTTGGCTGAGGGTATGTGCACACGTTGCGGATTTCTTGCAGAAATTTCCTGAAGAAAACCGGAAATTTTCTGCAAGAAATCCGCATTTTTTTTTTGCGTTTTTTTAGCATTCTGCAAGCGTAATTAGCTTGCAGAATGCTAAAGTTTTCCAAGCGATCTGTAGCATCGCTTGGAAAACTGACTGACAAGTTGGTCACACTTGTCAAACATAGCATTTGACAAGTGTGACCAACTTTTTACTATAGATGCAGCTTATGCAGCATCTATAGTAAAAGATAGAATAATAATTAAAAAAAATAAAAAAATGCTTATACTCACCCAGACATCTCCTCACCGGCGTCCGTTCGTCTTCCTATAGCTGGTCTGTGCGCACAGGACCTTCCGTGACGTCACGGTCACGTGAGCAGTCACATGACCGCTCACGACCAATCACAGGACAGTGACGTCATCGGCAAGGTCCTTCACCGCACATCAGCTACAGGAACCGAAGCGACAGCGTGCAGTGGAGGCGGGAAGACATCGAGGGTGAGTATATCGCTATTTTTTATTTTAATTCTTATTTTTTGACCACTTATATGGTGCCCAGTGCGTGGAGGAGAGTCTCCTCTCCTCCACCCTGGGTACCAACCGCACATAATCTGCTTACTTCCCGCATGGTCTGCACAGCCCCGTGCGGGAAGTAAGCAGATCAATGGACCCCTAGGTGTGCGGAATCCCCTGCAATTCCGCATTTTAATGAACATGTTGCTTTTTTTTCCGCGATGCGATTTTTTCGCGAAAAAAAAGGCTACATTTGCACAAAAAATGCGGAATACACTTAAAATAATGGGAGGCATATGTAAGCGTTTTTTTCGCGTTTTTATCACGTTTTTATAGCGAAAAAACGCGAAAAAAACGCGAAAAATACTTAACGTGTGCACACGGCCTGACACATACTGATGTAAAATCCTGACGCAATCCTGAACATGGACACATACCCTAAAGGGGAACACGGAGTCAAGACGGGAATAGGGGAAAACAGAGACACAGGTTCAGACAGCAACACAGCAGGACAAAATCAGAGCAATCAGTCAGCTACAGCAACTCTAGGCAAAAACTAGAACGGACATCGCATGCAAGAAGCAGAGGCGATAAATAGCAAACCTGAACCCAGAGGCTGAGAAAGGTTGAATCTTGACATCACCATACTGGGAAAAAGGGAAAACAGGAGCCAAAACCCAGTCTGGATCATGACATGGACTTAATATAAAGCATGTGTCACATTACAGTCACATCCGGCGCTGTGCTCCTCCATACTGCCACGCACTGGGGAAGCTTCCATGTGTCCAGAATCAGTTGTGCCTGCAGCTCTGGAGGTGACTGAGGACAAGTCTCGTGGAGCTCTGGGTCAATAGTGATATCTGGGTGTAATTCTCTACAGCTCGTGAGTTACTTGTCTATTACTATCACTTCACAGTGGCCGCCACCATCGCTAACAACGGACGATGCTAGAACAGATGAAACCAGGAGTGGCAATGAAGAGTTTATTATAAAGTACAGAATGCATCGGCCACAGAGGAGGCGGCCATCACCCACTTCGTCAGAGCTCCATGTACAGATCTCGTCTCATCTTCAAAGGTTGTTGATGGCCTGAGAAGAGGAAATTAATTCTGAATTACCCATTACCAATGGACGCCCCATTGTTATTTTTCACCAGCCGTCTGTAGTATTCCAAGAATTCAGCATTTCTAGCATTGCCATCATCTCACCCTTCCTATCTCATTACCTGTGATGAGCCAGCCATCATCTGTGAAGGTTTCACTCGTCGCCTGCTCCATTCCCAGGTAACCCAGAAAGACATGACGCCCCCACAGGCAAAGCCCGAATCCATCCTGGTTCTCACGGCTTTTAAATCCAGCATGTTCAGTTCTGCAAGGTAAGAGACATTCTCTGAGGACACCGGCCCGATATCACCCCAAACTTTTCCCGACTTGTGCCAGGATGGGCTCAGTTCACTGGAGATTCCCTTCAGAGCTTCAGTCACCAATACAGCCCACAATAACACCACAGCCAGAAGATGGCAGTGTAAGAAGAAGCGCTCTATGATCTAGTGATGGTCACTTGATATAAGGGAGGCTTCCTGAAAACTCCAGCAACACCCCATTCTAGTGATGGGCGAGCACTAAAATGCTCGGGTGCTCGTTGCTCAGGTCGAGCAAATTGGAACGCTCTGGTACTCGACCCCAGCAATGAGCCCAATGTAAGTCTATGGGAGACCTGAGCATTTTTGCAGTGATCCCCCCACCAGGAGTTCTTTTAGGGTTTAAAAACGTCTGAAAATGATGGGAACAGTGCTGAAATGACAGAGGGACCTCATGGGGATCGCCCCTGGAAGCATTCCTGACTCCTAGGTCACAGCTGTAGGCAATGTTGTCAGTTTCACGCCATTTTACAGGTGCACCAAAAAACTTACAAATACAAAACCAAAATGGATTTTCCTGGGAAATATGTTAAGGAACATTCTTTCCAGGGTAATGATTTGTAGGTAAGGCAAAATAAAGACCCCCACAAAAAAAAAAAAAAGTACCTCCACTACTTGGGCTATGTTCACACACACAGCGTTTTTAATGCGTTTTTCAACTGTAACATTGCTTTCAACCAATAGAAATGCATTCACTGGGAAATGTCATTGTAACATGTAACCCCCCTAGCTGGCCATGTGGTGTGTGACACATACGCAGACCCATCTTGTTTCATGTACGAAGGAGGGACTCTTAAAGTCACAGAGCCTATTGTTACTGGTGCATCAGGCGGCATTAATCTTCTTAAAGGGTCATTATTACACAGTGGGTCTCCTATGCTGTTATTGCCTATGCAGTGAGTGTCTGGGCTGCCAACAATTAGAACGCGCCACAATACCTCTTTCACGAGATGTACAGGAAGGCTTCCTGAAAAAATGTTCCCATTATAAGAAAGTGTGTCTCCCATAGTGTTTGCCTATGCATTGAATGTAAGGCCGGCCTTGCCCCAAAGTTACACACACCCCAATAAGCCTTTGAGCCCACGTACTGGATGGCCACAGGAAAACCTAGTTCCTAGTATTCATTTGGTACTGCCATACTGTTTGCCTATGCATTGAATGCAAGGCCCAATAAGCCTTGGAAGAGACGTAGAGGTGGGCCTCCTGAAAACAATGTTCTCATTATAAAGGAGCGGGTCTCCTATATTTGGAATGCCCATACACTAAGTGTATGGGCTGGCAAATATTTTCCCCTGGGGGATACATATTTAAAAAAAAAAAAAATGTACGGGCATCATAAACACCCTTACAAAAAACTAGAGTGGCTGTAGCATCACGGAACATGCTCACCCTGGTGTTCTAGTGGTGGTGGATGATGAGGAGAAGGAGGAAAACACCAAATAGCCAAAATCAGATCGCGTATACCCATGTGTGGGTGTGAAGAGGTGCAAGGCAATACACCTCCCCAAAAAAAAGACACTGGATTAGAGGTTATGTTTCACTGTCATTTGGTGGTGTACAGAAGTCTGGCCCAATCCAGCCCTTGTTCATTTTTATAAGAGTCGGCCTGTCAGCATTTTCAGTTGACAGGCAGATGCGCTTATCAGTTATAATTCCACCAGTGGCACTAAAAACCCGCTCTGACAAAACGCTAGCAGCAGGGCAGGCCAGGACCTCCAAGGCGTAGAGAGCCAGTTCATGCCACGTGTCCAGCTTAGATACCCAATAATTAAAAGGCACAGAGGAATCACGGAGGACGTTGGTACGGTCAGCAAGGTACTCTCAGCATCTTCCCAAATATTGCACTCCTTGTGACAGTACCCCTTGTAAGCTGATATTTCATATAACACAGTGTGTGTTTATCTTTGATGACTAGTGATGTCTGCTGATATGCTAATTGTGCATTGTATTATGGAGCCAGTTTGTTGATTTCAAAAGCAGAGAGAGAGAAAGACTGTGCAAATAGATTGAATGGTCAAGTAATGCTACTTGATCTCATCACCTTTATTTTCCCTTATCTTGATGCTGGACTGAAGGACACTTGTTCAATCTCTCAGATGAGCAGAGAGCAACACAGCCGGGCATTCTGCAAAACACTCAGACAGAGACAAGACTGCAGCCAATTAATCATGGCACCATCACGAGGGACACGGATCTGTCATTCTATAGGAAACAACTTAGGTTTTTGGCTCCAGGTGAAAGGACACAGATCTGCTCAATTGACCATCGCTGAACCATGGATATGCTTGGAGAATGCCAGGATTGGGACCCGCTGGTCGCCTGGCTCCATGGAGATGTTCGGATAAGCCAGGTGGTGAATCTTGTATCAACTGGTTTTGGACCTTGTATGGACTGTCATCTCCCTACGCTTGTCGTGTGTGTGTGTGTGTGTGTGTGTGTGTGTGTGTGTGTGTGTGTGTGTGTGTGTGTGTGTGTGTGTGTGTGTGTATCACAGGTGGAGTAGCAAACCTGGGAGCTCTGATGTAACATCTGCCATTATCCCGGCAGGTCAGCGGAAGGGTGAGACTCTAATGTGCACCATCTTGGGGAATTTTGCTGGGACTGTTCTACGTGTTATTTGCCTGTTTTGTGGTTCAATAAAGCAATGACACCCTGTTTTACCCACACCCTGTGTTGTCTGAGTAGTGTTATGTATACATTAACAGGAGAGCGGGCGTTAGGAGGGTCAATACCTGGTCCATGTGGTCCCGGCTAGCGGATCCTGGGCGCCTGCTGACCCCCGTTTTCCCACACCAACCATCATTCCTGCAGCAGACACTGTGGGGCAGAAACCACTGGCTGGTCTTTGTGAATGCCAGTATTAACCCTGCAGCGGACATTATGGGGAGGCCAACCATCATCCCTGCAGCAGTTACTGGTCAGTGGGGGTGATCACCACAGTGGTACTGTTACTGTACAAACATCTCACATTCTGATCCTATATACCAACAGGTGTAAACACCAATTTCTGCTGCTGCAGAAATTATGGATATTCTCAGATTTCCAGCAGGGCAGGTTTAAGACATTTCTGGTATTCTATTCGGAGAGCAAGATACATTGAGCTCAATGATGCTGAAATCTTACCTTCCTGTCCTCCACGATGAAGGCAGAATAACGCTCTGAAGCCCACTGGTCTCGTTCTTCCCAGATAACTCCAGCAGATCAATCCCCAAGCTTCCAAAATACTCCAGCACATTGTGGCAGATGGGCTCTGTGCCCACAAAACAGTGAGTGCACCGATCCAACCCCAGAGCCATGCGGGCAGGCCTGAAGACAAGACGATCAGCAATACTATGTCCCCAGGACAGCGAACCAGACCTGTAGAGGAGAGAGGCACCCATGAGATCGGCATGTGATCCTTGATATATTCATATTCATCTTACATTTTAAAAATTACTAAAAGGAAAATGGGCTGATGCAAAGGTTTGTGCACCCTTCATCGATAGTACCTAGTAGCGCCTCTTTTTGCACGTATTTCAGCTTGTAAACGCTTTTTGTAGCCAGACAAGAGTCTTCCCTTTCTTCTGAGGGATTTTCCTCTATGCTTCCTTGGAGAATTCTTCAAGTTCTGTGAGATTCCTGGGGGAGTCTCGCATTCATCTGCTATTTTAAGGTCTCGCCACAGATTTTCAATGATGTTCAGATTGGGGGACTGTGAGGGCCATTGTAAAACCTTCAGCTTGTGCCTTTTGAGGTCATCTATTGTGGATTGTGACATGTGTTTATAATCATTATCCATTTGTAGAAGCCATCTGCTTCCTCTTTTCACCTTCAGCTTTTTCACAGATTATGTTATGTTTGCATCTAGAGTTTGTTGAAATGTCATTGAATCCATTCTTCCCTCTACCTGTGGAAATGTTCCCCGTGCCATTGACTGCAACACAACCCCAAATCAAGATTGATCCGCCCAATGCTTAATGGTTGGTGAGATGTTCTTTTCCTGAAATTCTGGGTCCTTTTTTCTCCACACACACACCTCTGATCATTGTGGCCAAAGATTTCTATTTTACACTCATCGGTCCACAGGACTTGTTTCCACAATGTACTAGGCCTGTTTAGATCTTCTTTTGCATTCTTCTGATACGGAGTTTTATGATGAAGATGCAGGAGAGGTTTTCTTCTGACGACTCTTCCATGAAAGCCATATTTGTGCAGGTGTCTCTAAACAGTACAACAATGTACCACAACTCCAGAGTCTGGAAAAACTTTTTGAAGGTCTTTTGCAGTCAAGCAGGGGTTCTGATTTGCCTCTCTAGCAATCCTGAAATTTTGCTTGGTCTTCCAGTCTATCTTGACCTCCACTGTTACTGGTACCTGCCATTTCTTAACTACATTTCAAACTCAGGAAAGCACAACCTGAAAACACTTTGCTGTCTTCTTATAGCCTTCTTCTGCTTTGTGGGCCTCCACCATTTTCAGAGACCTAGGCAGCTGCTTAGAAGAACCCATGGCTGCTGTTTTTTGGCACAAGGCTAGAGGAGGCTGGGTTTTTATAAAGCTGGGAAAGTTACATCACCTGGTGTTTCTCAACAATTATGGTGAACAAGCCATAACCCTAACAGGCTAATCAAGGTCTGAAACCTTGGTCAATATTATCTGAGCACACAACCTTTTGCATCAGCCCTTTTAGTAGTACATATTTTTTTTGCCTAAAATACAAAAGGAATTGTGTCATCTCTAACTTTAGGCCTTTTAGGCTATGTGCCCACGTTGTGGATTTACCTCTGGATTTTTTTGTGCGGATTCTGCAGCTCTTGGCAGAAAACGCAGATGCGGATTTGATGCGTTTTTTTATGCCGATTTTGTGCGGATTTCTTGCGTTTTTTACCCCTGCGGATTTCTATAATGGAATGGGTACAAAAACGCTGCAGATCCGCACAAAAGAAGTGACATGCTACTTATTTTAATCTGCAGCTCCGCAAAATTAGCACAGCATTTTTTTTTTTCATTGATTTACATTGTACTGTAAATCACTTGCGGATCTGCAGCGTTTCTGCACGGTAAAAAACTCTGCGGATTCGCAGGAAATCTGCAACGTGTGCACATAGCCTTAGAGATCATTTCATTTTCATTTTGGTCAACGGTTAACAACAGTAATTTTGACCAGCGGTGCCCAAACTTTCACATGTCACTGTATGAGCACACATGGTCATAGCCAGCAGATAATGAGGTCAGTGTGTGGATGGGGCACCGCTATCTGGAGGCTGGAGACGACCCTAACCCAATAGGTCACATTCACTAACCTTAAGTAGGAAAGGCGACCTTTCTTCTTGGCCCACCTAATGGTCATCTTCTGTAATGGTGTTGCCTCCTTCTCATTCAATATCCACTGCTTGTTCACCTTCTTCCAGAGTCCAGGGAATCCCATGAAGAGGGTGGGGTGAACATCGCGCAGTGTAGACAGGAGAGAGCCCTGTGAACCGTGCACATATGAGGGATCTATACGGTGGTATTCTACCTCCAGGGCCCCAGTACCATCTGTGTACGCACTTGCCCACGTCTCACATTTGTATGTCCTGCTATCACAAATGACCCACCTTTTTACACACTGTGCTTTTTAAAATGAAACAACTACATAAAAGACTCGAGTAAAATGGATTTATCCTTGTGCTAAGTCTTTGTGAAATAGTGTCATAGCCCAACCTTACTAGTGTCATAGTATCTGTAGCTGTGGAGATACATGAACGCTTTGTGGGCCCACACATGGCTCCCGAGACACTGGTTGAGAGACAGTGCTATACAGCCATGCTACTATTCATCCTGAGAGGACGCAATTCTTCAGCTTCGTAAATCTGGTCTTTGAGTTTAAGGTTCTCACCTTCCAAGCATCAGATTCTGCAAAATATGTAGTACCTCCACAGGACAGAGGAAGCCAGAGGTCCAACATCTGCACAGACATGCGATTAAGGGTCAAGTAACTGACCACAACCTCCTCTGACCCCAAACCCAGCATCTTCTGCATGGTCCGGGACGTCCAAGTCACCTATTAAGAAACAAGGGTGAGCAGTGAGAAACCGCACTGAATTCTATATGCAGCATATTCATGGTGAGCAGACAACTGCAATACTAATAATCTGTACAAGTTCCTTCAGCTTCAAAAAATTCAGACTTTTTTTTTTACTGACAGAGCAAAAAAGTGCTTTACTTTAATGGACTGTCCAGGAATTTCTGGATAGTTGGCATCGACTCTGGGTTCTCAGTCGTCCTCCCACACTCCACATACTGATGTGGGAATGTAGATTGTGAGCCGTACCTTATGTCACATTTTTGCTGCCACCCGCGTACACTGCTCGGTGCAGCATTGCTAGTAACACGGGCGTTTTTGGCGCCTGCTGTATCCCTTTATCTGGGCACTAATTGGTACGGTTATTTGGACACAGTAACACAAGGCACCATAACGACCAGCAGCCAAGGTACAGCCGGTCCTGATCATGGACACATGTAGAATATACTCTGAGAACCTGAATCCGGAAAGGTCGTCCTCACATTGTCATGACTTATCAGGGCTCCTTGCGCCTCTCCAGCATCATCCATTCCATACATTATTGCACAGCTCTGGTGCGGCTTCTGGCTTGCTGTGACGTCACAGAGATGCAATTCTTCCAATTCGGAGCCCAAAGCCAATAATTGGTTCCACTGAAACAGATGAAATGATATCTGGATTCCTGTGTATACATAAGTGGAGTCAGACTGAAAACCTGAGAAGGTATGGAGGAGGCAGATTTACCGTGTACGCTCCAGAGCATGGCTCCACCACTGGCTCCCGCCATTGTACGACTGCTTTTAGGTTAGCCAGCTTGTCTTGTATCTGTAAAATAATGGTCCTGAGTGAAAAACAAAGTGCAAGACTTAGCCAACACCATCAGCTGCGAAAGAGAACCAAGCCACAGCCATTCAACTCTGGGTGGAAGAAATCACCAACGTGTGGAATTTTATATATTGGCTAAAAGTCTGAACGGAATAAAGCAGTCATCATTTATCACTGGTTGTGCCGATATATGGCGACACCACTGCAGTAAAGGGCAGACACCACAAAAGGTGCCTGGGTAAATGTCGCAAAGCACAAAGAAAAATGGATCCTAGCACCAGTGACATTTGTATGAGAAGGGAAAAAAATGCACCTGCAGGATCTTCTCCCGCTGGTTGCGGTCATCCACAAGGACAATCTGAGCCCGAGAATCTAACGCCAACTTAAGACAAGTGGATGCAGTTGATGATGGATCAATGCCAACGGCCAAGCCCCTGTCGGAGTGCAGATCACAATATTAGAACATGTGCCCCAGATGGTTGGAAGAGAAGCACAATATCTCTATACCCTGCCAGAATCGCTCCCATCTCTGCCATAAACCACTCCGGAGAATTAAACCCAAGAATCAGAACCGCATGAAACCGCTGCAAGCCCAACTGCAAGGAAAAGAGAAATGCGATAGGTCATTAGTCCCAGGGTCTGGAGATCATCCTGCTAAAGTCATACCTACATGGCTCGAGGCACACATCGATCAAGGCAAAGTCTCAGATTAATGGTTTGCATTTTAATAAGTCACTTTTTACTTTGAAGGCGAGACCATTTACTTTGAAGTGGAAAATCTGAGAACACATTATGCAGAAATGTCGATTGAGGAGAGAGGTTCCCAAGAGGAGTAAGGAGAGACTTCCTAATTCTATGTTTAATTGGCTTTTCAGGACATGTACAAGTTAATAAAAAACCTAGCTGCGCAATTATTTACTAGATCCCATTCACAATACGAACTGAGCCTCCAGCGTACAAGGCTTTAGGCGGGGTTTAAGGCCATTCTGAAGAAAAGCCAGGATTTCAAATATTAAGATGTACGGGATTTGGAGGGGCAGGTCCACTCCAGTTAGAAAAGATATTCCAAAGCTAATTTTAAATGGAATAGGTAACTTTCTTCCTGCTTTTTTTAGGAGTGTTAAAATGACTGTGACAAACCTCTAGCTTTTAGAATTGTGCTTACAGAAGCCACGCTGCCACAATGTCCCTAAATCTGGATGGAAAATGGGACCTTGATAGAGGGAATTCTTATAGACTAAAGGTACCTTCACACGAAGCGACGCTGCAGCGATAGCGACAAAGATGCCGATCGCTGCAGCGTCGCTGTTTGATCGCTGGAGAGCTGTCACACGGACCGCTCTCCAGCGACCAACGATGCCGAGGTCCCCGGGTAACCAGGGTAAACATCGGGTTGCTAAGCGCAGGGCCGCGCTTAGTAACCCGATGTTTACCCTGGTTACCAGCGTAAAAGTAAAAAAAACAAACAGTACATACTCACCTGCGCGTCCCCCAGCGTCTGCTTCCTGACACTGACTGAGCTCCGGCCCTAACAGCACAGCAGTGACGTCACCGCTCTGCTTTCACTTTCACTTTAGGGCCGGCGCTCAGTCAAGAAAAAACATGAGCCACTTTGAAACTGTCAGCAAAAAAATTGCTGATGACATAACTCAATGTATGTGCATTGGTCCACATAGCCCCGGCAGGCTTTAATGTCTACGGCAAGAAAGGACAAATAGAAATATCTTCACAAGGCAGAATGTCCCTGGTGAGCATTAGGCTGTCCAACGGCAACAGTGTTGTGGCATCAATGGTCCTGGGATACTATCAGGAGCAAAGGTGAGGTGGATTCTCCAAAACCCCTAGTCTACCTGGGCACGCAGATCCCATATGCTGTGAGCAGGAAGGCACATGGGCAGCGAGGACTTGGAACACACAGGAATCGCTGAAGCAGCAGGATGAAAGAAGTGGAACCAAGCAGAAACAAATGCACGTTTAAAACACAAAAGCACAGATGGTGGAGCACACCAAACATACAACTAAATCTAGACTAGGTCTCAATCCCAAGACGATTTATCACAGATCCCCTCCAGGCAACTTTCCAAACATGATGTGGAGCAAAGCAGAGGGCAGCAGACTCAAAGGATGGAGGAAGAACTTGGGATATCCAGGACAGGTGTGTAAAGGAAAGTGAAATTCCCCTACCATCTAGTTACTGGGCTAGGGTTCACACTGACCTCTGTAGATCCAGAATGGGACAACGTAGCCTCAGGTTCACAGAAGTAGTACCACATCCTCGCAGAAACCTCACACATCTAGACACTCACAGACTCTCAGACTCTCTCCTACCTCTGTCCTCCATATCTTCACTGCATGACACGGACAGCGCCACCGCTTTCTATAACTCGACCCTCACATCAGCCATAGACTCAGTCGCCCCTCTCACGCATGGCACAGTCCGACAAACCAATAGGCAACCTTGGCATAACAATGTCACAAAAAAACTTCGACAAGCATCCAGGGTTGCGGAGCGGCGTTGGAAGAAAACACGGCTGCCAGACGACTTCATTGCCTTCAAACAAGCTACATTTGACTTCAAATCAGCTCTCACCTCTGCTAAACAGACCTATTTCACTAACCTTGTATCTTCACTATCCTACAACCCAAAACAACTGTTCAGCACATTTACCTCTCTCCTCTGCCCACCACTGCCACCTCCAACTCCCTTCATCTCTTCCGAGGACTTTGCCACCTACTTCAAAAACAAGATCGACCAAACAAGGCAAACCTTTACTTGTCCACCACCCCAACCACTCCATATACCAGACCCCTGCCCTTCCCTAATAACCTCCCTCTCCAACATCACTGAAGGAGAGCTTACTCGCCTCTTTTCCAAATCACACCTCACCACCTGTGCACTTGACCCCATGCCTTCCCACCTGCTCCCCAACCTCACTAACACGCTTATTCCAGCCCTAACCCATCTCTTCAACCTATCGCTCTCTTCTGGTACCTTCCTGTTATGATCCTTAGTGGTTGAGGATCACAAATTACTCCAGCTAAGTAACAAACATAGGACAAGCTCTAGGGAGATGGCAAACTGGACTGACCGCAAATCTGAACCTATTTAAACACACTAGAAGTAGCCGGTGAACGTGCCTAAAAATCCTAGACGTCTCAAGCCAGCCTGAGGAACTAACTACCCCTAGAGAGAAAGAAAGACCTCTCTTGCCTCCAGAGAAATAATCCCCAAAGATATAGAAGCCCCCAACAAATAATAACGGTGAGGTAAGAGGAAGGCACATACACAGGGGTGAAAGCAGATTCAGCAAATGAGGCCCACTAATACTAGATAGCAGAAAATAGTAAAGGGGTCTGTGCGGTCAGTAAAAAACCCTTACAAAATATCCACACTGAGATTTCAAGAACCCCTGCACCAACTAACGGTGTGGGGGGAGAAACTCAGTCCCCTAGAGCAACCAGCAAGCGAGGAGATCACATCTTAGCAAGCTGGACAAGAAACATGATGAATGCTGATAATCAAAAAATGAACGGACAAAAACTTAGCTTGTCTTGGAGAGGCTGGGAGCAAGGTAATCACAAGGAATCTGAAGAGCACTGAATACATTGATAGCAGGCAAGGAACTGAGTATCCAGGTGAGTTAAATAGGAAACCAACCAAGGATAACGAACCAGCTGATGCAGCCAACCTGCAGAAAGACAACACTACACAGTACCGCTTGTGACCACTAGAGGGAGCCTAAAAATAGAGTTCACAACAGTACCCCCCCCCTTGAGGAGGGGTCACCGAACCCTCATCAAGACCCCCAGGGCGATCAGGATGAGCTGCGTGGAAGGCACGAACCAAATCGGCCGCATGAACATCAGAGGCGACAACCCAGAAATTATCCTCCTGACCATAGCCCTTCCACTTCACCAAATACTGAAGCCTCCGTCTAGAAATACGAGAATCCAAAATCTTCTCCACCACGTACTCCAATTCTCCCTCGACCAGCACCGGAGCAGGAGGCTCAACAGAAGGAACCACAGGTACCACATACCTCTGCAACAAAGACCTATGGAACACATTATGAATGGCAAACGATGCTGGGAGATCCAAACGAAAAGACACCGGGTTAAGGATTTCCAAGATCTTATAAGGACCGATTAAGCGAGGCTTGAATTTAGGAGAGGAGACCTTCATAGGAACATACCGAGAAGACAGCCACACCAAATCCCCAACACGAAGTCGGGGACCCACACCGCGGCGGCGGTTGGCAAAGCGCTGAGCCTTCTCCTGTGACAACCTCAAATTGTCCACCACATGGTTCCAAATCTGCTGCAACCTATCCACCACAGAATCCACCCCAGGACAGTGAGAAGGCTCAACCTGACCCGAGGAAAAACGAGGATGGAAACCAGAATTGCAGAAAAAAGGCGAAACCAAAGTAACAGAACTAGCCCGATTATTAAGGGCAAACTCGGCCAATGGCAAAAAAGTCACCCAATCATCCTGATCAGCAGAAACAAAACATCTCAAATAAGTTTCCAACGTCTGATTAGTTCGCTCAGTTTGGCCATTAGTCTGAGGATGGAAGGCCGACGAAAAAGATAAATCAATGCCCATCTTAGCACAAAAAGTCCACCAAAACCTGGACACAAACTGGGATCCTCTATCAGACACAATATTTTCAGGAATGCCGTGCAAGCGAACCACATTCTGAAAAAATAGAGGAACCAAATCGGAGGAGGAAGGCAACTTAGGCAAGGGCACCAAATGGACCATCTTGGAAAAACGATCACACACCACCCAGATGACAGACATTTTCTGAGATACTGGAAGATCCGAAATAAAATCCATGGAAATGTGCGTCCAAAGCCTTTTCGGGACAGGCAAAGGCAAAAGCAAACCGCTGGCACGAGAACAGCAAGGCTTAGCCCGAGCACAAATCCCACAAGACTGCACAAAGGAACGCACATCCCGCGACAAGGAAGGCCACCAGAAGGACCTAGCCACCAAATCTCTGGTACCAAAAATCCCAGGATGACCCGCCAACACCGAAGAATGAACCTCAGAAATAACTCTGCTGGTCCATCTATCCGGGACAAACAGTCTCTCTGGTGGACAACGGTCAGGTCTATCCGCCTGAAATTTCTGCAGCACTCGTTGCAAATCTGGGGAAATGGCAGACAAAATCACTCCCTCTCTGAGAATACCAGCCGGCTCAGAAACTCCCGGAGAGTCAGGCACAAAACTCCTAGAAAGTGCATCAGCTTTCACGTTCTTCGAACCAGGCAGGTATGAGACCACGAAGTTGAAACGGGAGAAAAACAGCGACCAACGAGCCTGTCTAGGATTCAGGCGCTTGGCAGATTCGAGGTAAATCAGGTTTTTGTGATCAGTCAAGACCACCGCACGATGTTTAGCTCCTTCGAGCCAATGTCGCCACTCCTCAAATGCCCACTTCATAGCCAACAACTCCCGATTACCAACATCATAATTCCGCTCGGCAGGCGAAAACTTTCTTGAAAAGAAAGCACATGGCTTCATCATAGAGCCATCAGAGCTTCTCTGCGACAAAACAGCCCCTGCTCCAATCTCAGAAGCATCAACCTCGACCTGGAAGGGGAGAGAGACATCTGGTTGACATAAGACTGGAGCTGAAGAAAACCGGTGCTTCAGTTCCCGAAAGGCCTCCACGGCCGCAGGAGACCAATTAGTCACATCAGAACCCTTCTTGGTCAAATCCGTCAAAGGTTTAACCACGCTAGAAAAATTAGCGATGAAACGACGGTAAAAATTAGCAAAACCCAAGAACTTCTGAAGACTCTTAACAGACGTAGGCTGAGTCCAGTCATGAATAGCCTGGACCTTGACTGGGTCCATCTCCACAGTAGAAGGAGAAAAAATAAAACCCAAAAAGGAGACCTTCTGTACTCCGAAGAGGCTTTTTGAGCCCTTCACAAATAAAGCATTAGCACGCAGGACCTGAAACACCATCCTGACCTGCTTCACATGGGACTCCCAATCATCAGAAAAAGCCGGATTACTCACCGGTAATGCTCTTTTAATGAGTCCACGACAGCACCCCACATGAGAAAGAGGGATCCGCCCATAGGAACAGGAAACCTACAGAATAAAAGGAGGCGGTCCCCTCTCCTCCTCAGTTTAGTTTACAGAGTATAAAAAGGGAACCGCAAAAGCTTTAGTATTAATTCTTATTCAGCAAAATATCTTAAAAACTCTATACAACCATTATTTGTGAATTAAAGAAAGAGCTGTGCATAATCAGGGAGGGTTGCAAATGGGTGCTGTCGTGGACTCATTAAAAGAGCATTACCGGTGAGTAATCCGGCTTTTTACCCTTCGCCACGACAGCACCCCACATGAGAGACTTTCAGAGAGTCATTATTCGGGTGGGATTACTGTACTAAGAACAGCTCTACCAAAGGTCAAATCAGAAGATGAAGATAGATCAAGTCTATAATGGTTGTAAAAGGTAGAAGGTGTAGACCAAGTTGCGGCCTTACATATTAAATGGATCGGGACATCCGCTTGTTCCGCCCAGGAGGAAGCCATGGCTCGTGTTGAGTGCGCTTTAATACCCACTGGAGGAATCTCGCCTTTCGATGTATAGGCCAAGCAGATAGCATCTCTGATCCATCGAGATATGGTAGCTCTCGTGACCCCATGTCCTTTCTTGTGGCCCTGAAAGGAGATAAACAGAGCCCTACTCTCCCTCCATGTCTGACACCTTTCTATATAAGTCAGGATGGCTCTTCTGACATCTAAGGTGTGGAACTTATGTTGTTCAGGGGTTACCGGAGAATCAAAAAAGGAAGGGAGAAATATTTCCTGTGACCTGTGGTAGGTGGATGCTACTTTAGGGAGGTATGAGGGGTCTGGTTTTAGGACTATTCGATCATGGAATATCAGTAAGAATGGTGGGTCTACTGATAGGGCCTGGATGTCGCTAACACGTCTGGCTGAGGTCAGGGCTACCAAGAGGGCTACTTTATATGTGAGGACATTTAGAGGTATAGAATCTAGAGGCTCAAATGGGGAGCTGGTTAAGGCTTCTAGCACTAGATTTAAATCCCACGGAGGTAGACGGGGAATATGTACCGGGTTACTTCGTTCACAAGACTTAATAAATCTGGAGACCCATCTATCAGCGGCTATATTATATCCATATAGGGCTCCTAACGCTGATATCTGGACTCTTAAGGTGTTCACTGATAATCCTAATTCTCTACCTTTTTGTAGGAACTCTAGAATAGGTGTTATCGGAACCTGTTTAGTGAATGGTATTGTATGAAAGTCTAAGAATTTTTTCCATACCCTGCTATATATCAGGGTGGTAGATCTTTTTCTACTTAGTAGCAGGGTTTTTACTAGCTGTTCTGAAAAACCCCTTGAGCTTAGTAACTGCCGCTCAAGTTCCACGCCGTCAAGTGAAGCCCTTTCACTTGCGGGTGGAAAAACGGCCCCTGGAACAGTAGTTCCCTGTCCAATGGAAGAATCCATGGATCGCATAGACACATGCTCTGGAGGCAGGAGAACCACGGCCTCTTTGGCCAGAAGGGTGCAATGAGGATCACCTTTGCACGTTCCCTCCTGATCTTCCTGATCACTAGCGGAATTAGAGACATTGGAGGAAAGGCGTAAGCCAGTTTGAAGTTCCAAGGATGATGTAGGGAGTCCAGCATGTCTGGATGATCCATGGAGTTCAGGGAAGTGAATCTTTCTACCTGTCTGTTGCCTCTTGTGGCAAATAGATCTATCTGAGGCACTCCCCATGCTCTTGTTATTAGTCTGAACACGGTTCTGTTTAAGGACCATTCTCCCTGGCGCAGCCTGTTTCGACTGAGGTAGTCCGCTTTGGTATTCTCTATTCCTCTGATGTGTAGGGCTGTTAGGGACGCAAGATGAGTCTCTGCGAACTGGAAGATCTCCCCTGCGATGGTCAGACTTCCTGACCGTGTACCGCCCTGACGGTTTACATAGGCCACTGTGGTGGAGTTGTCTGAGAAAACTTACATCTGCTCCTTGAATCTGTGGAAGAAAATAATTTAAGGCTTTCCCTACTGCTGTTAATTCTTTCCAATTTGAAGAACATGATGATTCTGCCTGATTCCAGGTATCCTGGACTACATCATTCTCCATATGTGCACCCCATCCCGTAGGGCTGGCGTCGGTAGTAATTATTTTGGATGGATCTACTATCCAAGGTACGCCTCCTGAAAGGTGTCCCATATCTAGCCACCAGGATAGAGATTCTATGACATCTCTAGAGAGAGTTAGTTTACTCTCTAGGTGTCCTTTCCGTCCCTGGGCTGACAATACTTCGTACTGTAATTGGCGGGTATGGAATTGCGCCCACGGTACAGCCGGGATACATGAGGACAATGATCCTAGTAAGGACATAGCCTTTCTCAGTGTCATGTAGGGGTTTTTTATTGCTTCTGACACCTTTGACTGTATAGTCATTTTCTTTGAATGCGGGAGGAAGCTTTTTTGACTTACGGAGTCTAGCTGGATCCCTAGAAACATTTGAGTAGTGTCTGGATTCAGTCTGGACTTTTCGAAGTTGATAATCCAACCCAAGTCCTGCAGGGATGAGATTGTGTTAGACAACCGCAATTTACATTGAGCCACAGAATTTCCTATCACTAAAAAGTCATCCAGGTAGGGTATTATTAAAGTGTCCCGTTGGCGTAGATGAGCCATTACCTCTAACATCACTTTTGTAAAAATGCGGGGGGCCATAGAAAGCCCAAATGGCATTGCTACGTATTGGAAGTGACGAACCTGTCCCTCCAGGATGACCGCTACTCTTAGATACTGCTGGTGTTCGGCATGTATGGGAAGGTGATAGTAAGCATCTTTTAGGTCTATCCCGGCCATGACACACCTAGGGAACAAAAGCTTGATGGTAGAACTAATGGATTCCATTTTGAAAGTGTGGTTACGTAAAAAGGAATTTAGTTTTTTGAGGTTTATGATGGTTCTGAATGAACCATCTGGTTTATTGATTAAGAATAAAGGAGAATAGAACCCCCTCCCTTCTTGATCTCGGGGAACCTCTATCAATACTTTTTTAGATAGAAGCGACAGGATCTCTGATTCTAGAGCTTCTTGTTGTTGCTGACCTCTCGGAGATGTTACAATAAAAGAATCCCAAGGGATCCTATCAAATTCTAATTTTAATCCGTTTCCAATAATGTCCAGAATCCAAAGACTAGATGTTATCAACTTCCATTTAGAAAATAAATATTTCAATCTACCGCCCACTTCATAATTAACGGTACTTATTACGTTTTTGGTTATAGGATGCGGAAAACAGAGCACCTCTTTGTTTTGGATCCTTTGTCTCCCAGCGCTCCCTTTGTTCAGTAGGTTTGTTCCTGGTAAAGGGGCATCTCCTGAAAGCTCTCCTGTAAGAGGGAAGGTACTGGTTAGGGAAGCCTTTCTTCCGCTCTCCTGCCTTATTTAAGAGCTCGTCCAGAGTTTTCCCAAATAGGAACTCACCCTGGCAGGGGATCGCACAAAGTTTTGCTTTGGCCTGTGCGTCCCCTTTCCAATTTTTCAACCAGAGTGCTCGCCGGGCTGTGTTTACTAGGCCGGCTGACCTGGCTGTTAGGCGTAGCGAATCCACCGACGCATCAGCTAGAAATGCTACTGCATCTTTCATTAGAGGGATTTTCGACAGAATTGTATTTCTCGAAGCTCCACTTCTAATTTGTTCCTCCAGCTGCTCTGTCCATACTAGCAGTGACCTTGCAGTACAGGTGCTAGAGATGGCTGGTCTGAATGCCCCCGTATTAGCCTCCCATGACCTCTTAAGTAAGGCTTCTGCTTTTCGGTCTAACGGATCAGTTAGAGTCCCTGAGTCCTCCACAGGCAAGACCGACTGTTTAGAAGTTGAAGCCACTGCAGCATCAACTTTTGGTATCTTTTGCCAGGAATTAAGTTCTTCATCACTGAAGGGGTAGCGTCTTTTAGCAGAGGATGGTAAGAATCCTCTTGTATGTTGTTTCTCCCACTCTTTTTTAACCAGCTCCTTAATTGTGGGTATGGCGGGGAAGGACCTTCGTTTTCTTTGTCCTAACCCCGCAAACATGATGTCCTGCGCTGACTTCTTTCCCTTCTCATCTGGGCACCCCATCGTGCTCCTGACGGCTTTCATTAAACTGTCTACACTACTATTTGGTAGATAAAGGCCTCCTTCATATTCCGATGAACTTGGCTGGGACTCCTCTTCATCAGAGGATTTTTGTACTACCTCTGACTCCGAGCTTACTGGAGATCGGGACCTGCTAGGCTGACGGGTACTGGTGCTACTTGTATGCGCCAGACCCTGCATCTCTTCGCGAATTATGGCTCTAACGTCAGACGGAGTCATTACGTTTTCTTGTCGTAAGGTCAATATGATGCAGTCTGCACACAATCTCTTAGTATATGAGTCCGGGAGGGGTTGCAAACATAAGGCACATTCTCTGTTTGGTTTTATGTGTCCTTTTCTTAGTCTAGAGGAAGGGGATATAGGAGGAACATATATCAGCATATGGGAAGAGACTCTTAAAACTCACCCAGTGAAGCTGACAGGTACCGGTTCTGGAGGCGGATTCTTAGCTGAAAGACCTTTCTGTTTGGTGGCAGATCGCTTTTCCTGGGATCGATCTCCACTTTTGGTGCTGCTCCTGGCGCTTGTCTCCTTACTGGGAGACTGCTCTGTTGCAGGCAAGTGCGCTACATCGGCCGGTGAAGCCATACTTACACACACCGGCCGACGCTAGTGCTGTACTTTTAAATCTGGCGCCGAATCTCCTGCCTCCCCGGACCCAACCCGGAAGTGCTCCAGCGACTTCCGGGTTAGACGCGCCGCTCCTCCTTACCATGCGGCGGCTGCTGGATAAGAAGCCGGCCGCTGAGCGCGCGCGTCCTCATGGAGCCGGGCAGACCAGCGGCACCGAACCCGGACCATGGCGACGATCAGACGAGGGGGGAGGCTGCAAACAGTGGCTCCCCCGACGCTGCCTCTGGTACCGCAGCCCCTGGCGTTCCCACAGAGACCGACGCAGGCGGGTGCATGGCCCAGGAATCCTCTTGAACTGCAGGTACTTCGGGTTCCCATAGAAACAGGAAACCTAAACTGAGGAGGAGAGGGGGACCGCCTCCTTTTATTCTGTAGGTTTCCTGTTCCTATGGGCGGATCCCTCTCTCTCTCATGTGGGGTGCTGTCCTGGCGAAGGGTAAAAGACCAAAATGTCATCCAGATAAACAATCATAAATTTATCCAGATATTCTCGGAAAATGTCATGCATGAAGGACTGAAACACAGAAGGAGCATTAGAGAGTCCAAAAGGCATCACTAAGTACTCAAAATGGCCTTCGGGCGTATTAAATGCCGTTTTCCATTCATCTCCCTGCTTAATGCGCACAAGGTTATACGCACCACGGAGATCTCTCTTAGTAAACCAACTGGCCCCCTTAATCCGAGCAAACAAATCAGACAATAGTGGTAAAGGATACTGAAATTTGACTGTGATTTTATTCAGAAGACGATAATCTATACAAGGTCTCAAAGAACCGTCCTTCTTGGCCACAAAAAAAAAATCCTGCACCAAGAGGGGAAGAGGATGGGCGAATATGTCCCTTCTCCAAAGACTCCTTTATATAACTCCGCATCGCGGCATGCTCTGGTATAGACAAATTAAAAAGTCGTCCCTTAGGGAATTTACTACCAGGAATTAAATTTATAGCACAGTCACAATCCCTATGAGGGGGCAGGGCACTGGACCTGGGCTCATCAAATACATCCTGGTAGTCAGACAAAAACTCAGGGACCTCAGAAGGAGTGGAAGAAGCAATAGACACCAACGGAGTATCGCCATGAATTCCCTGACAACCCCAACTTCAGACATAGCTTTCCAATCTAAAACTGGATTATGAGCCTGCAGCCATGGCAGACCCAAAACGACAACATCATGCAAATTATGCAGAACAAGAAAGCGAATCACCTCCTGATGTACGGGAGTCATGCACATGGTCATTTGCGTCCAATACTGAGGCTTATTCTCAGCCAATGGCGTAGCATCAATTCCCCTCAGAGGAATAGGAAATTCCAAAGGCTCCAGGACAAAACCACAGCGCCTGGCAAATGACAAATCCATCAGATTCAGGGCAGCACCCGAATCCACAAAAGCCATAACCGGGTAGGACGACAAAGAACAAATCAAAGTAACAGACAAAATAAATTTAGGCTGTATCGTACCAATGGTGACAGGTTTAGCGATTTTTTTTAAACGTTTAGAGCATGCTGAGATAACATGAGTAGAATCACCACAGTAAAAGCACAACCCATTTTGAAGTCTATGACTTTGTCGCTCAATTCTGGTCAGAGTTCGGTCACATTGCATAGACTCAGGTCTCTGTTCAGAAAATACCGCCAAAGGATGAGCAGATTTGCGCTCCCGCAATCGCCGATCAACCTGAATGGCTAAAGCCATAGAATCACTTAGACTTGTAGGGGTGGGAAACCCCACCATAACATTCTTAACGGCCTCAGAAAGACCTTCTCTGAAATTTGCAGCCAGGGCACACTCATTCCATTGAGTAAGCACCGACCATTTCCGAAATTTTTGACAATACACCTCTGCTTCATCCTGACCCTGAGAGATAGCCAGCAACGCTTTTTCTGCCTGATTCTCAAGATTAGGCTCCTCAAAGCAGTCCAAGAGCCAGAAAAAATGCATCTACATTAAGCAATGCAGGATCTCCTGGCGCCAGAGAGAAGGCCCAATCTTGAGGGTCGCCACGCAACAAGGAGATAACAATTTTAACTTGCTGAGCGGAATCACCAGAGGAACGAGGTCTCAGAGACAGAAATAACTTACAATTATTCTTAAAATTCTGAAAACTAGATCTATCTCCAGAAAACAACTCAGGAATGGGTATCTTTGGTTCTGACATAGGGCTATGAATAACAAAATCCTGAATACTTTGCACCCGTGCAGTAAGATGATCCACACTAGAAGTCAGAGTCTGAATATTCATGTCTGCAGCTGAGCTCAAAACCACTCAGAGTTCAAGGGGATGAAAGAAGCTAAACAGACTGCAGCAAAGGAAAAGCGGGAGGAGAAAAAAAAAAATGTACTCAGGTCTTCTTTTTATCCCACTTCTGCGATGCATTAAACACTTTTTTGGCCTGCTATACTGTTATGATCCTTAGTGGTTGAGGATCACGAATTACTCCAGCTAAGTCACAAACATAGGACAAGCTCTAGGGAGGTGGCAAACTGGACTGACCGCAAATCTGAACCTATCCAAACACACTAGAAGTAGCCGGTGAACGTGCCTAAAAATCCTAGACGTCTCGAGCCAGCCTGAGGAACTAACTACCCCTAGAGAGAAAGAAAGACCTCTCTTGCCTCCAGAGAAATAATCCCCAAAGATATAGAAGCCCCCAACAAATAATAACGGTGAGGTAAGAGGAAGGCACATACACAGGGGTGAAAACAGATTCAGCAAATGAGGCCCACTAATACTAGATAGCAGAAAATAGTAAAGGGGTCTGTGCGGTCAGTAAAAAACCCTTACAAAATATCCACACAGATTTCAAGAACCCCCGCACCAACTAACGGTGTGGGGGGAGAAACTCAGTCCCCTAGAGCAACCAGCAAGCGAGGAGATCACATCTTAGCAAGCTGGACAAGAAACATGATGAATGCTGATGATCAAAAAATGAACGGACAAAAACTTAGCTTGTCTTGGAGAGGCTGGGAGCAAGGTAATCACAAGGAATCTGAAGAGAACTGAATACATTGATAGCAGGCAAGGAACTGAGTATCCAGGTGAGTTAAATAGGAAACCAACCAAGGATAACGAACCAGCTGATGCAGCCAACCTGCAGAAAGACAACACTACACAGTACCGCTTGTGACCACTAGAGGGAGCCTAAAAATAGAGTTCACAACACCTTCCCCTCTGACTTCAAACATGCCACCATCACACCCATCCTCAAAAAAACTAACCTTGACCCAACTGCTATGCCCAGCTATCGCCCCATATCACTGCTCCCGTTTGCTTCAAAACTCCTTGAGCAGCATGTCCATGGTCAACTTTCCTCCCACCTCTCATCTAACTCTCTCCATGACAACCTCCAATCTGGCTTCCGCCCCCACCACTCCACCGAAACTGCCCTGACAAAAATTACTAATGACCTAGTCACAGCCAAAGCTAACAGACAGTTCTCCATCCTCCTCCTTCTTCTTGACCTGTCCTCTGCTTTTGACACAGTCGATCACTGCCTACTGCTACAGATTTTTTCTTCCCTTGGCATCAAAGACCTCGCCCTGTCCTGGATTGCCTCATACCTATCCAACCGCACATTTAGCGTTTCCCACTCCCTCACTACCTCCTCATCCCGCCCTCTCTCTGTCGGAGTCCCTCAAGGCTCTGTCCGAGTCCCTCAAGGCTCTGTCCTAGGACCCCTACTTTTTTCCATCTATACCCTTGGCCTAGGACAACTCATAAAGTACCATGGCTTCCAGTACCACCTGTATGCAGACGACACTCAGATCTACCTCTCTGGCCCAGATGTCACCTCCCTGCTGTCCAGAATCCCGAAGTGTCTGTCAGCCATATCCTCCTTCACCTCTCGCTTCCTAAAACTCAATGTAGACAAAACCGAATTCATCATCTTTCCCCCACCTCACGTATCCCCCCTACCCAATCTATCTATTATGGTGAACGGCATCACGCTCTCTCCTGCTCCTGAAATCCGCTGCCTCGGGGTAACTCTTGACTCTGCCCTGTCCTTCAAACCTCACGTCCAAGCTCTTGCCACCTCCTGACGCCTCCAACTCAAAAATATTGCCAGAATCCGTTCCTTCCTCAGTCCACAATCTACCAAAACTCTTGTGCATGCTCTCATCATCTCCCGCCTCGATTACTGCAACACCCTCCTCTGTGGCCTCCCCGCTAACTCTCTTGCACCACTCCAGTCTGTCCTCAACTCTGCTGCCTGCCTAATCCACCTCTCTCCTCGCTACTCCCCTGCTTCTCCCCTCTGCAAATCCCTCCACTGGCTCCCAATTCCCCATCGAATCCAGTTCAAACTACTAACACTGATCTACAAAGCCATCCACAACCTGTCCCCTCCCTATATCTCTGAACTAATCTCCCACTATCTTCCCTCACGTAATCTTCGTTCATCCCAAGACCTCCTACTCTCCTCCACACTTATTCGTTCCTCACACAATCGCCTCCAAGATTTCTCCAGAATATCCCCCATCCTCTGGAATTCCATGCCTCAACACGTCCGATTATCCACCACCCTCGGATCCTTCAGACGGAACCTGAAAACCCATCTCTTCAGGAAAGCCTAAAATAACCGAGCCGCCGCCTCACCACCGCCAGAGCAGCCGCCTCACCCCTACCTTCTGTCTCTTCCCCACTATCCCATAGAATGTAAGTCCGCAAGGACAGGGTCATCTCCCCTCTGTACCAGTGTGTCACTGTAAACCTGTTTACTGTAAATGATATCTATAACCCTGTATGTAACCCCTTCTCATGTACAGCACCATGGAATTAATGGTGCTATATAAATAAATAATAATAATAATAATAATAATATACAAAAAACAATCTACCTGTAGAGGATCCTCCATAAGGGAAGCTTCATAGGCGGCCAATGGGACCTAGAGAGCGATCATCTAATTAGAAATAGTGAGTCTTCTGTCCAATCTAGAACTCAAGGTGAACCAGTCAGAAGAAAAATATTAGAGCCTGGTCAGAGTCACAATAGTGCCCAAATGCTGGATACTCCATCCTTCTCGGTGCTGTCAATGATGTCACCACAGCCAGAAGTGAATCCCACCACAATCCAGGTCCTGGACCACAAACTGGAAGCAGTCACTTCACAACAACACATGTGACTAATGCTCATGGCACAGTCTGGATGCCAGGCTGTAACATCACCTATGAGGAGGAGGAGGAGGAGGGAGACCGCAAGTAGGAGGAGAAACTGACTGGGAACTCATGTGAGGACTGAAGCCAGAAGATCAGGACCCATTTCAGCATTACTGTACGGCGCTGGATCAATGACTAGTCTGAAGAAGATGGGAAAATCCTAATGAGGAGTGAGGTAGAACCCGTCCTCTGCTGCCAGCCGAGTATAACACATTTTTGCTAATACTCCATCACCGGAGCCATGTTAGGTACCCATAGGGACAGGAAACCACTGGTGGAGGAGGCAGGGAGCTGCTACTAAACCTCCATTTTCTCTACATATTGGGGTGATGTTGTAAGGGGTGTGAACTGCTCTGTTGCATCCCTTTCCCTGAAGACACCAATTGCATCAATGTTGTGTATTGTGAACATCATATAATGTGCCATGTAAAATGTAATGTCTTCCTGTGTACTATATAGTGACGTAATGCATGATGTTATAAGATGTATGGTGTTTTGTAAGGGAGATCTTCCTGGCAACAATCTGCAAGGACAGATACAGTTAATGTTTGGGACTAGTCCACAGAGGAGGAGCTAGTCCCAGGGAATGGACACTGCTTCCTGACTGTGCGTGCGTGCAAGTAGAGCTGGATTTTGGACAGTAACAAGTGTGCAGTGCTACCAAGGGTGATCTACATCTAGAGGAGACAGGAGCGAGGAAGAGCGAGATCATGAAAAGAGCTACTGATGAGAGAAACTTTCCGGAAGGCATTAGTGGACAAGAAGCAGAGTTACAGGATACCCAAGAGCTTGCTAGTGGCGAAGTTAAAGGACCTAAACAGGACAGAGCGTGGGACTAGTTAGGGTCCTGGGTGTAGATCCAGGGCATCCATGTGGCCTAGAAGCTGGGTTGTGGTGATGTAGGACGAAACAGATAAGCTGCAGCGCCCTGAGAAGCCTACAGAGGGAATAAGAAGGCTTCTTACTGTGAAGGAAGCATGCATAAGACTCTGTGCCCGCTGTCATTTGTACATAACCCTTATAAGGTTCAGTAAAGTCCCCATGTTTGAAAGGAAGTCTCTTATAAATCTGAGGAATTCGTAGTCTGCTTTTGTGTAAGGCCCTCAACATTGCTCAGAATCACTGCACTCACTGAATTACCAAGAGCTTCAGATTACGGTCTGCAGGAGTTGGAGTACATACATGGACTCAAGGACACTTTCTGCTCAGTGCTGTCATGTACAATTTCCTTTACAGGCCCCTCTAAATCTCTTAATATGGCAGATTTCGGTGTCAGTCTATTGAAGAACACATCTGTTTGGGTCTCACCTTCAGAAAACCTTTGGCCACCGCCCTGCTCTGCTGCCCATATTCAGAATAGGTGATCCCCTTCCACTTATCGGCTTCCTTCACACACAAGGCCACTTTCTGTCCGTGCCTCATTACCGCTTCTGAGAAGAACTGCGATGCTGTGAGAGAGCAAAGAGCAGATGGTCCAGACTTCTCCATTCTCAAAGTTACAACTCCATCAACTCGTGAGGTCCACATAGACTCAGACAATGCACGGCCTAGTAAAGGACAAGTATGGGGTACAGTTCTGGCAAAAGTTAATTAGGTTTCAATCAAGCTTCTTTCCATCACACATACCTGCACTGTCCAACCTTGGTATCACCAGGGACTGCTCCTCACATGTAGACATGTCCTCTCCGATTTCCTCTGATTGTTTCTGGTCCTCATGTGTTGTCTTCTGCTCCTCCGGAGTCCCATCTTTGCTTTCCTGAGCTTCTTCACCAATCATTTCATGATCATGTTGCTCTTCCTTCTTGGCTTCCCTAGACTTCTGAGAATCTTCTATTGTTTCTTCTGTATTGACAGGTCTCCTTTGTTCCCTGCTTATAGCTTTTTGACCATTTTTCTCTTTAGAGTCTGTCACCCTAGTTGCCCCTTTGTCTCCTTGCGTGCTGTGAAATCCTGGTTTATCTGGGGCAATTTTTTTATTATGACTTCCTTTATCTTCATCTTGGGACCCCTCACTTATGGTTTCTTGTGGATGTGTTTGGGTTTTTGGATTGCCTTCATTAGCTACCTCTGTGTCATGTCCAGCTGGGACGTCTTGAGCAGCATCTCTTCCTGGACCAAAGGTGTCACTTGGTGTATGCAGGAATTTATTAGAGGAGTCAACTGCCAAAGAGTTTTCAGGTCCCTCTTCCTTGTTGCCTTCTGGAGTCTCCTGGTGTTCTGTGATCTTGACTAGTTCCATAGTTTCATCAGATTGTTTTTCTTCTCTGTACAACAGGTCTTTTTCCACTGGTGTCTCATGGTCATATGTGACACCCTGAGATGCATCAGGTTTTTGGCCATAATTCACATGAGACAGTTCTCGACATTCACGATGCTGCTGCTCATCTTGTATGGTTTCATCATACTCCGATAGATCCACAAAACTGAAGAAAAAAATCATTATCAGAATATCCCACACACGAGAGCAACACCAGACAAACATCACCAAACCCAACAGTAACACCCAAGGTCATGCAACCATCTTCCATCACAACAGCATGTTATTCAATCACCTCTCTGTTGAGTCTTCTTCCATCACGTCCATGGTTGCCATTTTCTCCCCTATTCACAAAAAAGAACCGAGACGTGTCTATAGAGAATGCAAAAGACAACTCAAGTCCAGAATCATCAAGTTCAAACACAAGAGCATAAAGATTGAGTGTTCGGAGCAGTGTCGTGTATGTAAACCTAGAATGTGGCCAAAGGAATTTCCACTACTTCGATATACAATAGTGATAACATAACTTTACTCAGAAGAATAAGGACGGATTTATCTTCCTGAATTTTTATTTTCAGTCCATGATATAGATATAGGGAGTGTAAACTCAAAGCTCCTGCCCAGTTGTATCTGATGTGGGGAACCATCGGCACTTACCATAGTTTGAGCTTTCTTGACATAGATGGAGGCAGCAGACACCCATGGATTAATCACTGCCCTAGGTGAATTATGACACGTTAAACCAACAGTAAGGACGTAGATCACCGACACCGCTCCACTTAGTAGGTTTACAGATGGGGGGGTGCATACAGTACAATATACTAATTAACTAAACAAAGCTGTGCAAAAGCTTTAGGCAGATGTGGAAAACAATGCTGCAGAAGCTCTTAAGAGGTATCAATTATTTATCAATTAATGCAAAGTGAAGGAAAGAAATTTAAATTCAATCAGTATCCAGTGGCCGCCCGCTGCCTCCGACATCAGTATCCAGTGGCCGCCCGTCTCCTCAGTTATCAGTATCCAGTGGCCGCCTGCCGCCTCCATCATCAGTATCCAGTGATCACCTGTCTCCTCACTCACCAGTATATGGTGACCATGCCATCACTTCTCAGTCACTTGTACACAGGTGATGGAAGAACTCTGTAGGAGGTTGCTCCAAACATATTAGAGAACTAAGCCCAGATCTTTTGTGTATGAGGTATCTGAGGATCCTTGTGTCTCATCATGTGATCCCAGACAGATGGGATGATGTGAGATCCTGGAGGTTAACACCATTGGTTGTTGTGGGTCACTGTCCACCTGCACAATAAATTTGGAGCCAATCAGATGCCTCCGTAATGGCATTATATGATGAGCAAGTGTCTGCCCAGTCTATGAAATGCTGCCCCAAACTTGCCAACCCCTTCACCGTACTTCACTGCTCTTACAGATCCTCAGTATTGTGCCGATCTCCTGTCCATTGGGAACAATCTGCTTTGGTTACAGCCAAATATTTCACATTTTAATCATTAGTCTGGAGACCCGCTTCGATTTTCCTGATCCAAGTTTCTGTGTTTGTGCACAGAGGAGTCACTTTTCTCATTTCCCTATAGAAAGTTTAGGGGGGTTGGCTGTAATTCTTTTATAAAAGATGACTTCTTGTCAGACTTTTCCACAGTAGATGGTGTAGTCGACCCCGCTGGTTTCTGCCCGTTCTGAGCTGATGCCACTGCTGGATATCTTCTGACTTTGAAGAGACGTAACAGTGAGGTGTCATCTGCTGAGCCATTGCTGTGGAGCGGTGGTCGAGCACGCACACTGCTGAGCCATTGCTGTGGAGCGGTGGTCGAGCACGCACACTGCTGAGCCATTGCTGTGGAGCGGTGGTCGAGCACGCACACTGCTGAGCCATTGCTGTGGAGCGGTGGTCGAGCACGCACACTGCTGAGGCATTGCTGTGGAGCGGTGGTCGAGCACGCACACTGCTGAGCCATTGCTGTGGAGCGGTGGTCGAGCACGCACACTGCTGAGCCATTGCTGTGGAGCGGTGGTCGAGCACGCACACTGCTGAGCCATTCCTGTGGAGCGGTGGTCGAGCACGCACTGCTGAGCCATTCCTGTGGAGCTGTGATCTAGCATGCACTGCTGAGCCATTCCTGTGGAGCGGAGGTCAAGCACGCACTGCTGAGCCATTCCTGTGGAGCTGTGGTCGAGCACGCACTGCTGAGCCATTCCTGTGGAGCTGTGGTCGAGCACGCACTGCTGAGCCAGTCCTGTGGAGCGGTGGTCGAGCACGCACTGCTGAGCCAGTCCTGTGGAGCGGTGGTCGAGCACGCACTGCTGAGCCATTCCAGTGCAAATTAAAGGGCCCCATCCTGCTGATCATTGGTAGTCCCAGTGGTCAGACACTCACCAATGAGTAATAACGAGAGATGGCACCAATCAATTCGCAGGACTTACATCCGGTGAGCACGAGAGTAATCTGTGGCTTCTGGAACCTCCGAGAGCCGCCTCTACCTGACGCACCCCACCTCCCCTCGATTAGCTGGCCTGGGGCGACATCGGGCCAGGCTGGCTAATCAGAGGAGAAGGCATGGACGCCAGACCCCAGATAGCAGCAGGAACCTGACACGGCAGACCCCCGACAGCAGCGAGAACCCGTCACGGCAGACCCCCCGACAGCAGCACAAACCTGACACGCCGGACCCCAGATAGTAGCAGGAACCCGACACGGCAGACCCCCCCGACAGCAGCGGGAACCCGACACGCCGGACCCCAGATAGCAGCAGGAACCAAACATGGCAGACCCCAGATAGCAGCAGGAACCCGACACGGCGGACCCCCCAACAGCAGCAGGAACCTGACACGCCAGACCCCAGATAGCAGTGGGAACCCGACACGCCGGACCCCAGATAGCAGTGGGAACCTGACACGCTGGACCCCAGATAGCAGCGGGAACCCGACACGCCGGACCCCAGATAGCAGCGGGAACCAGACACGCCGGACCCCCCAACAGCAGCAGGAACCCGACACGCCGGACCCCAGATAGCAGCGGGAACCCGACACACCGGACCCCAGATAGCAGCGGGAACCCGACACGCCGGACCCCACATAGCAGCGGGAACCCGACACGCCGGACCCCAGATAGCAGCGGGAACCAGACATGGCAGATCCCCGACAGCAGCAGGAACCCAATACGCCGGACCCCAGATAGCAGCGGGAACCGACACGCCGGAACCCCCGACAACAGCGGGAACCCGACACAACGGACCCCAGATAGCAGTGAGAACCCGACACGCCGGACCCCAGATAGCAGCGGGAACCAGACACGCCAGACCCCAGATAGCAGCGGGAACCAGACACGCCAGACCCCAGATAGCAGTGGGAACCGACACGCCGGACCCCCCCCGACAACAGCGGGAACCCGACATGCCGGACCCCAGATAGCAGCGGGAACCCGACACGCCGGACCCCAGATAGCAGTGGGAACCCGACACGCCGGACCCCAGATAGCAGTGGGAACCTGACACGCCGGACCCCAGATAGCAGCAGGAACCAGACACGCCGGACCCCAGATAGCAGTAGGAACCAGACACAGCGGACCCCCCAACAGCAGCAGGAACCCGACACGCCGGACCCCAGATAGCAGCGGGAACCCGACACACCGGACCCCAGATAGCAGCGGGAACCCGACACGCCGGACCCCACATAGCAGCGGGAACCCGACACGCCGGACCCCAGATAGCAGCGGGAACCAGACATGGCAGATCCCTGACAGCAGCAGGAACCCAATACGCCGGACCCCAGATAGCAGCGGGAACCAGAAACGCCGGACCCCAGATTGCAGTGGGAACCAGACACGGCGGACCCCCCGACAGCAGCAGGAACCCGACACGCCGGACCCCAGATAGCAGCGGGAACCCGACACGCCGGACCCCAGATAGCAGCGGGAACCAACACGCCGGACCCCCCGACAACAGCGGGAACCCGACACAACGGACCCCAGATAGCAGTGAGAACCCGACACGCCGGACCCCAGATAGCAGCGGGAACCCGACACGCCGGACCCCAGATAGCAGTGGGAACCCGACACGACGGAGTCGGACCCCAACAGTAGCGGGAACCCGACACAACGGACCCCAGATAGCAGCGGGAACCCGACACGCCGGACCCCAGATAGCAGTGGGAACCTGACACGCCGGACCCCAGATAGCAGCGGGAACCAGACACGCCGTACCCCAGATAGCAGCGGGAACCAGACACGCCGGACCCCCCCGACAGCAGCAGGAACCCGACACGCCGGACCCCAGATAGCAGCGGGAACCCGACACACCGGACCCCAGATAGCAGCGGGAACCCGACACACCGGACCCCAGATAGCAGCGGGAACCCGACACGCCGGACCCCAGATAGCAGCGGGAACCAGACATGGCAGATCCCCGACAGCAGCAGGAACCCAATACGCCGGACCGCAGATAGCAGCGGGAACCAGAAACGCCGGACCCCAGATTGCAGTGGGAACCCGACACGGCGGACACCCCCCCCCCCTCCGACGGCAGCGGGAACCCGACACAACGGACCCCAGATACCGAACGCCCACCTGTGTCGAGTTTTGCTCTTTGCTCCACTCACACAGATTGTTTTGAGGTTTTGGGATAGATCCTATGTGAAATTACGCCTGACCTCCCGATTGAGCAGACTGAGTCCCCTTTTTGACAACCCGGCTTTTCCCCCCAGCAATGAATAGATCTACGTATCTGTGTTGGTCACGACTTGACGGGGTGGGACTGGGTCAGGTGAAGGATAAGCTTGCGGGGCTATCCGGCGTGCGGGGGTTACGAGGTTCTGATCTTACGACACCGCTGTCCTGGCTAGAGTTTCTGCAATTGCGGAGCTTTCTTTCCAGTGTGCTGATGGGGGCGCTGACGCCATTTGAGTCCCTGATGCTCCCTACTGAGGGTCCCTCTCACGTGGTTTCGGTGCTCTATGGCCTGGGCTTGAATTCACTTCCCCCTACTACGCTTGGATTTATGGAGGCTTGGGAGAGGGACCTGGGGATCACCTTTTCTGAGGCGGATAGTCTGAAAATCTTCACTCTTGCACATAAGATGACGATGTCCAGTCAGGCGCAGGAGAGGAATTATAAATTACTGACACGCTGGTATAGGTGTCCCACCTTTCTCCACAGGATTAACCCGGAGATCTCGGACGCCTGCTGGAGATGTGGCTCCGCCACGGGCTCTATGCTCCATGTTTGGGGGTCCTGTGGTCCCCTGCAACCCTTCCGGAACTCAGTCTTCGATGCCTTTCACTTGATGACTGGGGTCCGCCACGAGCCCTCCCCCCAAATGGCCCTACTGTCCCTGATACCCAGTTCGATAGCTTCCGTTAAAAAGGGGATCCTGAGATTTTGCCTAATAGCTGCCAGGGCAGTTATTCCCCGACATTGGAGGTCTACTGAGGTCCCCTCCACGGAGGAATGGATAGCTGAAATGGATAGATTACATCGTCTGGAGTCGCTGGTGGCGGGTGATGGTGATGCTGCATATGACCAGGGGCGCACCTGGTTCCTCTGGCAATCCTTCAAGGAGAGCACAAGATTCCTGACTTGGCTGCGTACATACTTATAATTCTCAATACGTGGGCCTGTACATTGCTGGGTCTCCCTTAACCCCCCCCCCCTCCCCCCTCCCTCCCCTTTTCTTTTCTCTTTCTTTCCTTTTCTCTTATCTCTACAATTGCTTTTCTTACAGGTTCTGTATTTTGTATATAAGGTCTATGTCCCGAAGTAATTCTCAAGATGAGAACCATGTACCCTTTATGTGCCAGAGTCCTTGTTCAACTACACTTGTGCTGCGTTCTCAGAGACGTAATGTATAGCTCTGGACATTGTAATCATTCTTTTTACTGTTTTTCCTGTTTAAAATTTCAATAAATATATTTACTGAAAAAAAACAACGGACCCCAGATAGCAGCGGGAACCCGACACGCCGGACCCCAGGTAGCAGCGGGAACCCGACACGCCGGACCCCAGGTAGCAGCGGGAACCCGACACGCCGGACCCCAGATAGCAGCGGGAACCCGACACGACGGAGTCGGACCCCAACAGTAGCGGGAACCTGACAACAGCCCCCAAATAGCAGCGAGAACCCGACACGCCGGACACCCCAGATAGCAGCGGGAACCACACACGGCGGACCCCCGACAGCAGCAGGAACCCGACACGGCGGACCCCAGATAGCAGCGGGAACCAGACACAGCGGACCCCAGATAGCAGCGGGAACCAGACACGCCGGACCCTAGATAGCAGCAGGAACCCGACACGATGGACCCCCCGACAACAGCAGGAACCCGACACGCTGGACCCCAGATAGCAGCGGGAACCCGACACGCCGGACCCCAGATAGCAGCGGGAACCCGACACGCCGGACCCCAGATAGCAGCGGGAACCCGACACGCCGGACCCCAGATAGCAGCGGGAACCGACACGCCGGACCCCAGATAGCAGCGGGAACCCGACACGCCGGACCCCAGATAGCAGCGGGAACCCGACACGACGGAGTCGGACCCCAACAGTAGCGGGAACCTGACAACGGCCCCCAGATAGCAGCGAGAACCCGACACGCCGGACCCCAGATAGCAGTGGGAACCACACACGGCGGACCCCCGACAGCAGCAGGAACCCGACACGGCGGACCCCAGATAGCAGCGGGAACCAGACACAGCGGACCCCAGATAGCAGCGGGAACCCGACACGATGGACCCCCCGACAACAGCGGGAACCCGACATAACGGACCCCAGATAGCAGTGAGAACCCGACACGCCGGACCCCAGATAGCAGCGGGAACCCGACACGCCGGACCCCAGATAGCAGCGGGAACCCGACACGCCGGACCCCAGATAGCAGCGGGAACCCGACACGCCGGACCCCAGATAGCAGCGGGAACCACACACAGCGGACCCCCGACAGCAGCAGGAACCAGACACGGCGGACCCCAGAAAGCAGCGGGAACCAGATAGCAGCGGGAACCAGACACAGCGGACCCCAGATAGCAGCAGGAACCAGACATGGCAGACCCCCGACAGCAGCAGGAACCCGACAAGCCAGACCCCCCCAACAGTAGCAGGAACCCGACACGCCGGACCCCCCAACAGTAGCAGGAACCCGACACGCCGGACCCCCCAACAGTAGCAGGAACCCGACACGCCGGACCCCCCAACAGTAGCAGGAACCCGACACGCCGGACCCCCCGACAGCAGCAGGAACCCGACACGCCGGACCCCCCGACAGCAGCAGGAACCAGACACGCCGGACCCCCAACAGTAGCAGGAACCCGACACGCCGGACCCCCCCAACAGTAGCAGGAACCCGACACGCCGGACCCCCCAACAGTAGCAGGAACCAGACATGCCGGACCCCCCGACAGCAGCAGGAACCAGACACGCCGGACCCCCCAACAGTAGCAGGAACCCGACACGCCGGACCCCCCCAACAGTAGCAGGAACCCGACACGCCGGACCCCCAAACAGTAGCAGGAACCAGACGTGCCGGACCCCCCGACAGCAGCAGGAACCTGACACGCCGGACCCCCCGACAGCAGCAGGAACCCGACACGCCGGACCCCGGACAGCAGCAGGAACCCGACACGCCGGACCCCCGACAGCAGCAGGAACCAGACACGCCGGACCCCCAACAGTAGCAGGAACCCGACACGCCGGACCCCCCCAACAGTAGCAGGAACCCGACACGCCGGACCCCCCAACAGTAGCAGGAACCAGACATGCCGGACCCCCCGACAGCAGCAGGAACCAGACACGCCGGACCCCCCGACAGTAGCAGGAACCCGACACGCCGGACCCCCCCAACAGTAGCAGGAACCCGACACGCCGGACCCCCAAACAGTAGCAGGAACCAGACGTGCCGGACCCCCCGACAGCAGCAGGAACCTGACACGCCGGACCCCCCGACAGCAGCAGGAACCCGACACGCCGGACCCCGGACAGCAGCGGGAACCCGACACGCCGGACCCCCCGACAGCAGCAGGAACCTGACACGCCGGACCCCCCGACAGCAGCAGGAACCCGACACGCCGGACCCCGGACAGCAGCGGGAACCAGACACGCCGGACCCCCCAACAGTAGCAGGAACCAGACATGCCGGAGCCCCGACAGCAGCAGGAACCCGACACGCCGGAGTCGGACCCCAACAGTATCGACAGCGGTCATGGCAGAACCCGTCGTGTGACCTCCTGCATCTGCGCCACTCACCTGAAAAGAACCAAAGATAACAGTCTGCCCAACTGCTGTGAGGCCACGCCCAGGTGACTTTTATAGGCTTAGCTCCTCCTCTCACCCACCATATGACTATTGCTGCCCTCTATGTTCGGCCTCTTTCCTCTTTGGCTCCTGTGCGAGGCCATATAATAGGTCTGGAATTGTAATAATGCCGTCATGACCGAGCACTGTTCTCCTATAGCTTCATATTAGTCACATGGTGGCCTATCTGTAGGTGCTGCCTCCCCCGGTCCAGGACATCTGAGGTGCGTGTGGAGACTCCAGGGTGCTGCAGTCCGAGATCCAGGACATCTGAGGTGCGTGTGGAGACTCCAGGGTGCTGCAGTCTGTGATCCAGGACATATGAGGTGTGTGTGGAGACTCCAGAGTGCTGCAGTCTGTGATCCAAGACCTATGAGGTGTGTGCGGAGACTTCAGGGTGCTGCAGTCCGAGATCCAGGACATATGAGGTGTGTGCACGGAGACTCCAGGGTGCTGCAGCCCGCGGTCCAGGACATATGAGGTGTGTGTGGAGACTCCAAGGTGCTGCAGCCGGTAGTCCAAGACATATGAGGTGTGTGTGGAGACTCCAGGGTGCTGCAGCCCACGTTTCAGGACATATGAGGTGTGTGTGGAGACTCCAGGGTGCTGCAGCCCGCGGTCCAGGACATATGAGGTGTGTGTGGAGACTCCAAGGTGCTGCAGCCGGTAGTCCAAGACATATGAGGTGTGTGTGGAGACTCCAGGGTGCTGCAGCCCACGTTTCAGGACATATGAGGTGTGTGTGGAGACTCCAGGGTGCTACAGCCGGCGGTCCAGGACATATGTGTGTGGAGACTCCAGGGTGCTGCAGCCTATGATCCAAGACATATGAGGTGTGTGTGGAGACTCCAGAGTGCTGCAGTCTGTGATCCAAGACCTATGAGGTGTGTGTGGAGACTCCAGGGTGCTGCAGCCTGTGATCCAAGACATATGAGGTGTGTGTGGAGACTCCAGAGTGCTGCAGTCTGTGATCCAAGACCTATGAGGTGTGTGCGGAGACTTCAGGGTGCTGCAGTCCGAGATCCAGGACATATGAGGTGTGTGCACGGAGACTCCAGGGTGCTGCAGCCCGCGGTCCAGGACATATGAGGTGTGTGTGGAGACTCCAAGGTGCTGCAGCCGGTAGTCCAAGACATATGAGGTGTGTGTGGAGACTCCAGGGTGCTGCAGCCCACGTTTCAGGACATATGAGGTGTGTGTGGAGACTCCAGGGTGCTACAGCCGGCGGTCCAGGACATATGTGTGTGGAGACTCCAGGGTGCTGCAGCCTATGATCCAAGACATATGAGGTGTGTGTGGAGACTCCAGAGTGCTGCAGTCTGTGATCCAAGACCTATGAGGTGTGTGTGGAGACTCCAGGGTGCTGCAGCCTGTGATCCAAGACATATGAGGTGTGTGTGGAGACTCCAGAGTGCTGCAGTCTGTGATCCAAGACCTATGAGGTGTGTGCGGAGACTTCAGGGTGCTGCAGTCCGAGATCCAGGACATATGAGGTGTGTGCACGGAGACTCCAGGGTGCTGCAGCCCGCGGTCCAGGACATATGAGGTGTGTGTGGAGACTCCAGGGTGTTGCAGCCCGCGGTCCAGGACATATGAGGTGTGTGACTGTGGAGACTCCAAGGTGCTGCAGCCGGTAGTCCAAGACATATGAGGTGTGTGTGGAGACTCCAGGGTGCTGCAGCCCACGTTTCAGGACATATGAGGTGTGTGTGGAGACTCCAGGGTGCTGCAGCCCGCGGTCCAGGACATATGAGGTGTGTGTGGAGACTCCAGGGTGTTGCAGCCCGCGGTCCAGGACATATGAGGTGTGTGTGGAGACTCCAAGGTGCTGCAGCCGGTAGTCCAAGACATATGAGGTGTGTGTGGAGACTCCAGGGTGCTGCAGCCCACGTTTCAGGACATATGAGGTGTGTGTGGAGACTCCAGGGTGCTGCAGCCCGCGGTCCAGGACATATGAGGTGTGTGTGGAGACTCCAGGGTGCTACAGCCGGCGGTCCAGGACATATGTGTGTGGAGACTCCAGGGTGCTGCAGCCTGTGATCCAAGACATATTAGGTGTGTGTGGAGACTCCAGGGTGCTGCAGCCTGTGATCCAAGACCTATGAGGTGTGTGTGGAGACTCCAGGGTGCTACAGCCGGCGGTCCAGGACATATGTGTGTGGAGACTCCAGGGTGCTGCAGCCTGTGATCCAAGACCTATGAGGTGTGTGTGGAGACTCCAGGGTGCTGCAGCCCGCGGTCCAGGACATATGTGTGTGGAGACTCCAGGGTGCTGCAGCCCGTGGTCCAGGACATATGAGGTGTGTGTGGAGACTCCAGGGTGCTACAGCCGGCGGTCCAGGACATATGAGGTGTGTGTGGAGACTCCAAGGTGCTGCAGCCGGTAGTCCAAGACATATGAGGTGTGTGTGGAGACTCCAGGGTGCTGCAGCCCACGTTTCAGGACATATGAGGTGTGTGTGGAGACTCCAGGGTGCTGCAGCCCGCGGTCCAGGACATATGAGGTGTGTGTGGAGACTCCAGGGTGCTAAAGCCGGCGGTCCAGGACATATGTGTGTGGAGACTCCAGGGTGCTGCAGCCTGTGATCCAAGACATATGAGGTGTGTGTGGAGACTCCAGGGTGCTGCAGCCTGTGATCCAAGACCTATGAGGTGTGTGTGGAGACTCCAGGGTGCTACAGCCGGCGGTCCAGGACATATGTGTGTGGAGACTCCAGGGTGCTGCAGCCTGTGATCCAAGACCTATGAGGTGTGTGTGGAGACTCCAGGGTGCTGCAGCCCGCGGTCCAGGACATATGTGTGTGGAGACTCCAGGGTGCTGCAGCCCGTGGTCCAGGACATATGAGGTGTGTGTGGAGACTCCAGGGTGCTACAGCCGGCGGTCCAGGACATATGAGGTGTGTGTGGAGACTCCAAGGTGCTGCAGCCGGTAGTCCAAGACATATGAGGTGTGTGTGGAGACTCCAGGGTGCTGCAGCCCACGTTTCAGGACATATGAGGTGTGTGTGGAGACTCCAGGGTGCTGCAGCCCGCGGTCCAGGACATATGAGGTGTGTGTGGAGACTCCAGGGTGCTACAGCCGGCGGTCCAGGACATATGTGTGTGGAGACTCCAGGGTGCTGCAGCCTGTGATCCAAGACATATGAGGTGTGTGTGGAGACTCCAGGGTGCTGCAGCCTGTGATCCAAGACCTATGAGGTGTGTGTGGAGACTCCAGGGTGCTACAGCCGGCGGTCCAGGACATATGTGTGTGGAGACTCCAGGGTGCTGCAGCCTGTGATCCAAGACCTATGAGGTGTGTGTGGAGACTCCAGGGTGCTGCAGCCCGCGGTCCAGGACATATGAGTGTGGAGACTCCAGGGTGCTGCAGCCCGTGGTCCAGGACATATGAGGTGTGTGTGGAGACTCCAGGGTGCTACAGCCGGCGGTCCAGGACAAATGAGGTGTGTGTGGAGACTCCAAGGTGCTGCAGCCGGTAGTCCAAGATATATGAGGTGTGTGTGGAGACTCCAGGGTGCTGCAGCCCACGTTTCAGGACATATGAGGTGTGTGTGGAGACTCCAGGGTGCTGCAGCCCGCGGTCCAGGACATATGAGGTGTGTGTGGAGACTCCAGGGTGCTACAGCCGGCGGTCCAGGACATATGTGTGTGGAGACTCCAGGGTGCTGCAGCCTGTGATCCAAGACATATGAGGTGTGTGTGGAGACTCCAGGGTGCTGCAGCCTGTGATCCAAGACCTATGAGGTGTGTGTGGAGACTCCAGGGTGCTACAGCCGGCGGTCCAGGACATATGTGTGTGGAGACTCCAGGGTGCTGCAGCCTGTGATCCAAGACCTATGAGGTGTGTGTGGAGACTCCAGGGTGCTGCAGCCCGCAGTCCAGGACATATGTGTGTGGAGACTCCAGGGCGCTGCAGCCCGTGGTCCAGGACATATGAGGTGTGTGGAGACTCCAGGGTGCTACAGCCGGCGGTCCAGGACATATGTGTGTGGAGACTCCAGGGTGCTGCAGCCTGTGATCCAAGACATGAGGTGTGTGTGGAGACTCCAGGGTGCTACAGCCGGCGGTCCAGGACATATGTGTGTGGAGACTCCAGGGTGCTGCAGCCTGTGATCCAAGACATATGAGGTGTGTGTGGAGACTCCAGGGTGCTGCAGCCCGTGGTCCAGGACATATGAGGTGTGTGTGGAGACTCCAGGGTGCTGCAGCCGGCGGTCCAGGACATATGTGTGTGGATACTCCAGGGTGCTGCAGCCTGTGGTCCAGGACATATGAGGTGTGTGCGGAGACTCCAGGGTGCTGCAGCCAGCGGTCCAGGAGATGTGAGGTGTGTGTGGAGACTCCAGGGTGCTGCAGCCAGCGGTCCAGGAGATGTGAGGTGTGTGTGGAGACTCCAGGGTGCTGCAGCCCGTGGTCCAGGACATATGAGGTGTGTGCGGAGACTCCAGGGTGCTGCAGCCAGCGGTCCAGGAGATGTGAGGTGTGTGCGGAGACTCCAAGGTGCTGCAGCCAGCGGTCCAGGAGATGTGAGGTGTGTGTGGAGACTCCAGGGTGCTGCAGCCAGCGGTCCAGGAGATGTGAGGTGTGTGTGGAGACTCCAGGGTGCTGCAGCCCGTGGTCCAGGACATATGAGGTGTGTGCGGAGACTCCAGGGTGCTGCAGCCAGCGGTCCAGGAGATGTGAGGTGTGTGCGGAGACTCCAAGGTGCTGCAGCCAGCGGTCCAGGAGATGTGAGGTGTGTGCGGAGACTCCAGGGTGCTGCAGCCAGCGGTCCAGGACATATGAGGTGTGTGTGGAGACTCCAGGGTGCTACAGCCGGCGGTCCAGGACATATGTGTGTGGAGACTCCAGGGTGCTGCAGCCTGTGATCCAAGACATATGAGGTGTGTGTGGAGACTCCAGGGTGCTGCAGCCTGTGATCCAAGACCTATGAGGTGTGTGTGGAGACTCCAGGGTGCTACAGCCGGCGGTCCAGGACATATGTGTGTGGAGACTCCAGGGTGCTGCAGCCTGTGATCCAAGACCTATGAGGTGTGTGTGGAGACTCCAGGGTGCTGCAGCCCGCAGTCCAGGACATATGTGTGTGGAGACTCCAGGGCGCTGCAGCCCGTGGTCCAGGACATATGAGGTGTGTGGAGACTCCAGGGTGCTACAGCCGGCGGTCCAGGACATATGTGTGTGGAGACTCCAGGGTGCTGCAGCCTGTGATCCAAGACATGAGGTGTGTGTGGAGACTCCAGGGTGCTACAGCCGGCGGTCCAGGACATATGTGTGTGGAGACTCCAGGGTGCTGCAGCCTGTGATCCAAGACATATGAGGTGTGTGTGGAGACTCCAGGGTGCTGCAGCCCGTGGTCCAGGACATATGAGGTGTGTGTGGAGACTCCAGGGTGCTGCAGCCGGCGGTCCAGGACATATGTGTGTGGATACTCCAGGGTGCTGCAGCCTGTGGTCCAGGACATATGAGGTGTGTGCGGAGACTCCAGGGTGCTGCAGCCAGCGGTCCAGGAGATGTGAGGTGTGTGTGGAGACTCCAGGGTGCTGCAGCCAGCGGTCCAGGAGATGTGAGGTGTGTGTGGAGACTCCAGGGTGCTGCAGCCCGTGGTCCAGGACATATGAGGTGTGTGCGGAGACTCCAGGGTGCTGCAGCCAGCGGTCCAGGAGATGTGAGGTGTGTGCGGAGACTCCAAGGTGCTGCAGCCAGCGGTCCAGGAGATGTGAGGTGTGTGCGGAGACTCCAGGGTGCTGCAGCCAGCGGTCCAGGAGATGTGAGGTGTGTGTGGAGACTCCAGGGTGCTGCAGCCAGCGGTCCAGGACATATGAGGTGTGTGCGGAGACTCCAGGGTGCTGCAGCCAGCGGTCCAGGAGATGTGAGGTGTGTGTGGAGACTCCAGGGCGCTGCAGCCGGCAGTCCAAGACATATGAGGTGTGCGGAGGCCCCAGAGATACTACTAAGGATAGAGGTGATCTGGTCCTGGAACTGCCTCCTACTGTCAGCCGCTATCCCCAGCGCCTCCTCTTGTTTGGTGCAGCGTCTTTTTGTGGCAATGCAGATGATGGTTCACCAGGAATATTAACCCAAGAGGTGGTGGGGACACAAGTGGTAGCGGATGGTGCAGAGCTCTGGTCGGTGGCCACTGGACCTGGAATCGATGTGCAAATCTCTGGAAGGATTCTCTCCTGTTCAGTGTTTTGGAGCCGCTCCTAATATTGTCTACAAAGGTCGATAAATCCACGACATCGACTACTGAGGTGTGAACGAGGCCTTAATGTCTGTCCGTCCTGTGAGGCACAGGAGAGACTGCGCCGGGGGCTGAGGCGTAGCGGTGCGGCCGAGGCGTGGTGGTGTGGCTGAGGCATGGCGGTGCGGCTGAGGCATGGCGGTGTAGCCGAGGCGTGGCGGTGCAATGTCTGCACAGTACGCAGGATCCTGCTACCTTCATTACGTATCTGCGGCGGTCCACAGAGATGGCGCTGATAGTATGGGGGGCCGCACCAAGACTGTCCCAAACCTTATACACACAGACTCTGGAAGACCCCCACCCAAATGTCATCTATAGCACAACCCGTTCCATGGAGGTAGTGTTATCTGTGGTGTTACATAGGACTGCAGGGATCTAAGGGTTAACACTGTCTGCAAATTGAGATTTTGGCTATTCTCCTGAATCCTGTGACCAGGCTCGTTAGAGGGTCCACGTTCACTTTTAGGATTGCTAATTCCTTTAGGTGGCACCTGTTTCCCATAGGAGCATTGGGAATTAAGTCTCCTCGTCTTGGCATGTCAGGATTGACCTGTCACTCTCTGTAAGAAGAAACATTACCCTTGGATCCCTGCAGTCCTATGTAACACCTCAGGTGACACCGTGATAACTTATTACAAATAATGTAGTAGAAAGTTACATAGTTGTTAAGGTTGAAGGAAGACTTTAAGTCCATCTAGTTCAACCCATAGCCTAACCTAACATGCCCTAGCATGTCTATCACTTCTCGCCCTTTTAAGCCCCAATGCTCCTCTGGGAAATATGCAAATTGTCTCTTCAGAGAGTAAAAGAACTAGAACTCTAGCGCCACCTATAGGAATTAGCAATCCTAAAAGTGACCATCGACCCTCTAACGAGCCTGGTCACATGATTTAAGATAAAAGCCAAAACCAAAATCTCAATTTGCAGACAGTGTTTCGGGATACTGCCCCTGATGGGTGCAAAGTGTGAGAGCTGGTTTGTCTAGGTGAGAGGTGCCTGACCAGGGTCCAATGGGTAACATTTCTCTTTGTGATGAGTGACATGTCAAGCCTGACATGCAAAGGTGAGGAGACTTTTAAGCCTTGCAATGCTCCTCTGGGAAATATGCAAATTGTCTCTTCAGAGAAGAGGACTGTGACAACAAATCATTTAATTTAACTTTTGTTAGATATCCTTTTTAGTAGGCCAGGAGACATATGGCATTGTCTGTCTGAACGTTGACTACTGAATTCTTGTTTTTCTTCAGTTGGTCAAGAAACAGACTATTCTTCGTATGAGTTCATTCTAGATGTTTGTGCTTTTTGCCTCTTATATCAGCTCCTACAGTTTATTGTACTGTCCTCTTTGGAGGACAGGGACTCAAGGTCACTGAACAATCAATGTTTGCTAATATGTTGATTACACATTCTACCAGACCATGCAGTTGTCATGGTCAGCTGCAGCCGCTGATGCGGCCCAGCCCATAGACGCCCCCAAGCCGACAGACCTCAGAAGGCGTGAGGCGTGCGTCCCCCGGGGACGCAATACAGACCCTTTTTACCGCATAGGGGGACACGGGCCTACCCGAACTAGGGGAGGGCAGAGACCGGGGTTCTGTGGCAGCTGAGCATGTGGACAAGGAAAGAGACACATAGGACTTGATTACACCGCACAACTTCAGGGATAGAGAAAGTAAAGTTTACTAAAGTCACAGTACATAAACCAAACATGACTATGTCAGGCTCCCGATTCCACACCTCCCAGAAGGGTACCACCCAGTGGACCCCAAGGCACCAACAGATCACCGAGGCACACATAGGCAGGACATCAGGACACAGGCTGGACATCAGGGTACAGACAGGACACCAGGGTACAGACAGGACACAGGAAGGACATCAGGAATACCGGATAGACATCTGGGACACTGGCGTGGCAGCCCAGGCCATAAGTTACATCAGGACATCGGGCACAGGAAGGACATCAGGGAACACGAGGTCATCAGGATCCCGACTGCGGTCGTCAGGCTCCAGCGTCGGACCTAGGAAGGAACTCAAGCGGGATGGTGCTAGAACCGCAGAATTGCTGGGCCTGCCAGGAGGTAGCACAGCATGGTATCCAGAGCACAGAGTTAGATATCTTTTTTAGTAGGCCAGGAGACATATGGTATTGTCTGTCTGAACGTTGACTACTGAATTAGTGTTTTTCTTCAGTTGGTCAAGAAACAGACTATTGTTCGTATCAGCTCATTCTAGATGTTTGTGCTCAGCAGAAACACCGGTTACAAGAGACACAAAGTCACTGGGTGCGAGGCTCCAGATGCAGGGGGATTCCAGGAACATAACACAGCAGACACAGTTCAGACAGGTTCAGGTACAGGATCAAGGATTCGGGCCTGGATATACCGCCTCTAGGACAGGCGCCAAAACAGGAAACAAGGCAAGGACTTTAGTACCAAAACATAGACAGGAGAGGTCCAGGAACACAAACACACATAGCAAAGTTCAGGAGCTTTGTGAGTAGCTCAGGCCGTGCCCATAGGGCAGGGGAACTATATATAGGAGCTGCCCCATAGCAATTGGCTGAGGACAGCATTTCAAGTACACACCCTAACCCTGATAAAAGCAGGGGAGGTGTGGCCAGGGGTGGATTAAGGGTAGCCAGGGCCCCGGGCTGTTCAGACACTGTGGGCCCCCCGGTCATGTGATGGGGTCATCATATACCTGAACCAGATTATTCCAGAAAAATAGTTGCTGTGTGAAACTATATAACCTGTCAGACATCCATTGATCTAGTCAATTTACCCTTCAGTTAGGAAGAAAAAAAGCAAAAATAAAAAAACACAATACTATCACCATAAGTGCCAGTATTCACAGGAGATCTGTACTTAGTATGCAGTGTCTGTGTAGAGGTAATACAGTGATCACCGGTGACATTATACACATGAGCTCTGTATATAGTATACAGTGTATAGTGTAGGTAGCACACTTACTCACCAGTGACGTCTCTAGGTGAAGTCCTTCATTTTTCAACCAGCACAGACCGCCATCACTTCATCCAGCCAGGACTCGTCTCTGCAGGAAATAACACAGTTATCTCGAGCTCCGCTTGCAGAACACATTACTTAATTTTTCCCAACTTCTACATTACACCACATGAAGAAAAAGAGGCAACATAGTGTCACTCTACACAGTAACAGGACCGCCCCCCCATTTAAAACAGTGACCTCAAAAAATAAAATAAATACATCACTGCAGTAATAATATCCCTTAATTAGCCCCTATGGTAATAATAATATCCCCCATCCTGGCCCCGTGTATCTCATTCCTGGCATCAGCAATATGTTCTCCCATCCTGCCCTCATGAGTATCCAACCTGCCCCATATGATCTCCCCATCAGTCTCCATCGCGCCCCATGATCCTGCACAATCTGTCTCCAATCCTGCTCCATGTCTTTCATTCTGCCCCGTGTTTCCAGTCCTGCCCCCAGTGTGTCCAGCATCTCTGCCCCCAGTGTCCAGCATCTCTGCCCCCAGTGTCCAGCATCTCGGCCCCCAGTGTCCAGCATCTCGGCCCCCAGTGTGTCCAGCATTCTGCCCCAGTGTGTCCAGCAATCTGCCCCCAGTGTGTCCAGCAATCTGCCCCAGCATCTCCAGCATATTGGCCCCAGTGTGTCCAACATTCTGCCCCCAGTGTGTCCAGCATTCTGCCCCCAGTGTGTCCAGCATTCTGCCCCCAGTGTGTCCAGCATTCTGCCCCCAGTGTGTCCAGCATTCTGCCCCTAGTGTGTCCAGCATATTGCCCCCAGTGTGTCCAGCATATTGCCCCAAGTGTGTCCAGCATCCTGCCCCCAGTGTGTCCAGCATATTGCTCCCAGTGTGTCCAGCATATTGCCCCCAGTGTGTCCAGCATATTGCCCCCAGTGTGTCCAGCATTCTGCCTCCAGTGCTCCAGCATATTGCCCGCAGTGTGTCCAGCATATTGCCCCCAGTGTCTCCAGCATACTGGCCCGGGCCCCCCGGATTGCCGTTCACAATTAAAAAAAAAAAAAGTTCTCCTCACCTGTCCGGGCTCCTTCGGCGAAGCTCCCTCCAGCAGCGCGCACTCGCCGGCGACTGACAATGACGTCAGATGCCGGCGACGTATCAAACTATTGACGTGCGGGCGGGCGCGCGCCTGCACATCAATAGCGTTTAACTGCCGCAGCTCCGGTAGGGGCCCGGAGAGCAGATGAGACGAGGCCCGATGCGGGCCCCCTCTGCCCACCGGGCCCATATGCCTGTCAGGGCAGCAATGCCCTGATGGCGGCGGGCAATCTGAGCAGTAGCCCAGGGCCCCCCCACACCACTGGGCCCTGGGCTACCGCCCAGATTGACCCTATTATAATCCGCCCCTGGGTGTGGCCGCGCACGCCCTTAGCAAACACAGAAACCATTACAGCACAATCCGTGCAGGAACTGAGGCTCAGGGCACCAGGCTGTGACAGCACGCACTGACACAGGTGGAAAGTCATGCACCAGTTGCAAATGACTTTGCAACCCACGGACAACTTCCACAGCGGCAATCAGGGACCGCACATGCGGATGGTCATGCAGCAGGAAAAAGCCCTAACCACCCATGTACGGCAGCTCAGCAGAGCAGGGAACTGAGAAGGCTCCATACAGGTAACAGTCAACAGTATCCCAGCTCAAATTAGGGGGAAAGCAGCAAAGGGTTAAAGCAAAGACATGCATTGTCATGCCGAAAAGCAGATAGGCAGAACGGCGTGACAGCAGTTTGTTGACTTGCAAACATTGAAGGATAAACTAAAAACTCTAACAATGTGAAATGAGCTCCTGCCACCTTCTCCCAATCCTGTGGAAAAATGTCTGAATAAGAGCATAAAAGGGATCTGCCTCTGCATCCAGGGTGACTTGACAGAACAGCCACGACACCATGGCTTCAAGAGGATTTCACATTGGACATTCTACAGGATGCCAGCTTAAGGACCATGGCCCTTGCCAGAAGAATATAGATCTGCTTCATTAACCATCACTGAACCCATGGACAAATTTGGGGAAACCAGGTTGTGATCTTCTGTTCACCAGGCCCCATGGATATGTTCAGGGAAGCCAGGATTGGGACACACCAGTCACCTGGCCCAATGAAAATGTTCAGAGAAGCCAGGTTGTAACCCTCCGGTCACATGGCCCCATGGTTATGTTTGGGGCAGCCTTAATTGGAACCCACCAGTCACCTGGCCCCATGGAGATGTTCGGAGAAGCAGGTTGACACTACAATCATGTGACCATGAGCATCAATGGACTGTCAGCGTTCTAAGCTTGTTACCTCCTTGCTGTGGGTTCCCACTAAAAGCGGGGTGCCACTGGTGGGGGTAGTCTTGCCTGGAAGCCCCCAAGTCGCTGCTGCTCTAATCCCGGTGAGTCAGTGGAAGGCTGAGTCTTTGTAATTTGCGCCATCTTGAGTATTTTGCTGGGACTGTTCTAAATGTTGTCTGTTTCGTGCAATAAAGTATTGCCACAGTTTTCCCTCACCTTGTGTTGTCGGAGTAGTATTATGGAAGGGAGAGCAGAGATTCAGTGGGATGAGCCCTGGTCCATGTGGTCTCGGGTCAGCGGATGAGAGCACCCACTGACCCCCGCGTTTCCACACTTGGTGGCAGGAATGGGATACTACTCATCCTGGTGGATCCAGGGGAGCTGCAGAGGACTGGTGTTCATAGACACCGTCCAAGTGCTTCACAACCAGGGAACAGCATGTTTCAGATACCACTATATTAACCCCTTCATGACCGTGGGATTTTTCGTTTTTCCGTTTTCGTTTTTCACTCCCCTCCTTCCCAGAGCCATAACTTTTTTATTTTTCCGTCAATTTGGCCATGTGAGGGCTTATTTGTTGCGGGACGAGTTGTACTTTTGAATGACACCATTGGTTTTACCATGGCGTGTACTAGAAAACGGGAAAAAAATTCCAAGTGCGGTGAAATTGCAAAAAAAGTGCAATCCCACACTTGTTTTTTGTTTGTTTTTTTGCTAGGTTCACTAAATGATAAAACTGACCTGCCATTATGATTCTCCAGGTCAGTACGAGTTCACAGACACCAAACATGTCTAGGTTATTTTTCACCTAAGTGGTGAAAAAAAATTCCAAACTTTGCAAAAAATAAAATAAATAAAATTGCGCCATTTTCCGATACCGTAGCGTCTCCATTTTTCGTGATCTGGGGTCGGGTGAGGGCTTATTTTTTGCGTGCCGAGCTGGCGTTTTTAATAATAGCATTTTGGTGCAGATACGTTCTTTTGATCGCCCGTTATTGCATTTTAATGAAATGTCGCGGCGACCAAAAAAACGTAATTCTGGCGTTTCGATTTTTTTTCTCGTTACGCCGTTTTGCGATCAGGTTAATGCTTTTTTTTATTGATAGATCGGGCGATTCTGAACGCGGCGATACCAAATATGTGTAGATTTGATATTTTTTTTATTGATTTATTTTGATTGGGGCGAAAGGGAGGTGATTTAAACTTTTATATTTTTTTTATTTTTTTCACATTTTTTTTTACTTTTTTTTTTTACTTTTGCCATGCTTCTATAGCCTCCATGGGAGGCTAGAAGAAGGCACAGCCCGATCGGCTCTGCTACATAACAGCGATCATCAGATCGCTGCTATATAGCAGAATTGCAGGTGTGCTGTGAGCGCCGACCACAGGGGGGTGCTCACAGCCACCGGTGATCAGTAACCATAGAGGTCTCAAGGACCTCTATGGTTACAATATACAAGCATCGCCGACCTCCGATCATGTGACGGGGGTCGGCGATGCGCTCATTTCCGGCCGCCCGGCCGGATGCGGTAGTTAAATGCCGCTGTCTGCGTTTGACAGCGGCATTTAACTAGTTAATAGCGGCGGGTGATCGCGATTTCACCCGCCGCTATTGCGCGCACATGTCAGCTGTAAAAAACAGCTGACATGTCGCGACTTTGATGTGCGCTCACCGCCGGAGCGCACATCAAAGCAGGGGACCCGACATCGGACGGTATAGTACGTCCGATGTCGGGAAGGGGTTAAACCCCACCTTGCCTTGGGAAGAGAATCAGAGTGGACATAAAACTGCAACAAGAAATGGCAACTACAGGAGTTGTGCCAGCTTCTATGGATTGAACATCATGCCACCCACATTCGGTCACATTTTATGCAGGAACTACGGGATGCGGAGGATGCCATCTGTGGACGCAATGGATACAAGTTGGTTCTTGACGATTACGTGAGGCATTGCCCAACTTAAGCCAAGGACCAGGTGAAGTATGATTGGAATACTATCGCATCTGGCTAATTAAGATGGGGGAGCAATGTGACAACACGCAATTAATCTCAATTATGAATGTCTATGTATTGAATTCGTTTTTTTTCTTCGGTTGGTCAAAAAGAAACTATTTTTCGTATGAGATGATTCTTGAAATGATGTTTGTCCATTGCTGAATGGCTTCGGTTTGCCTCTTATATCATCTCCTACAGTTAATTGTACTGTTATCTTTGAAGGACAGGGATGCAGGGTTATTGAACAATTGATGTTTGCTCATATATTGATTACACGTTCTACTAAACCATGCAGTTTGTTGACTTGCAAACACTGAAGGATAATGTCTCGCTTGGACATGGGTAAGTCCGGCGCACGATACAGAAAACAAATATGATGGGATGGAAAAGGGAGAGAAAGGCCCAAACGGTAGTGAGGGATGGGACACCTCTTGACACCAACCTGTGCCTGTCCATAAGCTCCCCTAACACCCTATGCTGGTCCTTCCTCACCGACTCGTGCCTCACTGCAACCTGAATGTGCCCTGGCTAGTGCAGTTGCCAGCAAGGACGCTAGCCTCACCACTACAGATGGTAACACAAGGGAAGAGACAAACACGGGAGAGACAAAAAAGTAAATACTCAGCTTCAGGCTCTGCTGCTAAGCTCCAAACTATAGAAAATAAAGCACCAGGAACCCGAACTCCCACAACAGAAAAGCTACCGAAACAGGAGTGCTCCCAAACCCCTCGCTGGTCTGCACAGAAGTAACTATTACCTATGAGCCGCTGATGGGTCATATGACTACATACAGGAAGCTGGGAGTGGTTACCAAACAACATCAGCTGGCCAGCCTAAAATAAAAGCCACCAAGAGACACATTAACTTTTGCTTGACCAAAAGGAAAAAACATTTAACCCCTTTACCCCCAAGGGTGGTTTGCACGTTAATGACCGGGCCAATTTTTTACAATTCTGACCACTGTCCCTTTATGAGGTAATGAGGTAATAACTCCAAAACGCTTCAACGGATTTTAGCGATTCTGACATTTTCTCATGACATATTGTACTTCATGTTAGTGGTATCATTTCTTCGATATAACTTGCGTTTATTTGTGTAAAAAATGGAAATTTGGCAAACATTTTGAAACTTTTGTAATTTTCAAAATTTTTATGATTAATTATGATTATAATGATATAATTTTCAGAATTTTTATGCCCTTAAAACAGAGAAATATATCACGCAAAATAGTTATGAAATAACATTTCCCACATGTCTACTTTATATCCGCACAATTTTGTAAGCAAAATTTTTTTTCATTAGGAAGTTATAAGGGTTAAAAGTTAACCAGTGATTTCTCATTTTTCCAACAAAATTTGCAAAACCATTTTTTTAGGAACCACCTCACATTTGAAGTCAGTTTGAGGGTTCTATATGGCTGAAAATACCCAAAACTGACACCATTCTAAAAACTGCACCCCTCAAGGTGCTCAAAACCACATTCAGGAAGTTTATTAACCCTTCAGGTGTTTCACAGCAGCAAGAAGCAACGTGGAAGGAAAAAATAAACATTTTACTTTTTAGTCACAAAAATGATATTTCAGCAACAATTTTTTTAATTTTTCCAAGGATAAAACGAGAAAATGGCCCTCAAAAAAGTTGTGCAATTTGTCCTTTGTCCACTGATACCCCATATGTGGGGGGGGACCACTATTTCCCTCGGAAGGGAAGCAGCGACGTTTGACTTTTTCAAGCTAAATTTGGCTGGAATTGAGATCAGACACCATGTCGCGTTTGGTGAGCCCCTGATGTGCCTAAACAGTGGAAACACCCCACAAGTGACCCCATTTTGGAAACTAGACCCCCTAAGGAACTTATCTAGATGTGTGGTGACACTTTGAACCCCCAAGTGCTTCACAGAAGTTTATAAAGCCCGGGCGTGAAAATAAAAAATCATATTTTCTCGGTCTCCCATGACAGCACCACGGAGAGAGGGCATCCGCCCTTCAGTGACAGGAAACATACAGATAAAAGGGCGGTACCTCTCCCTCGCATCAGTTGGTTTCCTGTCCCTGACGGGGAACCTCTTTTATCGGCGTACCTGCAAAAGAAGCCGTATCCAAAGGACCGGGGCAGGTCAGCCAAGTTCCGACAGCGAGGAGGCTCCTGTCGTGGCTGGTCCGGTACTCGAAGCTGCCATCGCTGGAACCGATGGGTTCTTCAGGGTGTGCGGGGGGAGAATCGCCGCTACTCAGAGAGAAAGGGGCGCTGAGACACCTGGCGCTCCTGTGCCGATACGCGCACGCTCTGGGTGCACAAAGATGGCCGCCGCTCCAGAAATGCGGTAGGACTTCCGGGTCATCGCCATGCGCATGCGCGGTAGCGTTTTCTCCCCGGGGACGTGACGTAGAGGCCGGAAGGACGTCGGATGCTGGGAGGTGGTGCCAAATTCAAATAGGGAGATAGTGCACACATGCTTGGAGGACAGCGACGCACAGCAAGAGCCGGAGCAGAACCTAGGCAGCAGCACCAGCATCATAAACAGGCAGACCCTAAGGGGAACAGGAGAAGCGGGTCCAGCAGTCGTTCAACACAGCGCAGCAGATCTGCTGCAGTGACCAAATCTCCTTCCCAGGGTTCTCTACCAGATCCGGGCCCCCCTCTAGAACTGGTACCTACGTCCACATCTGAATGGTGAGTGACCTCAAAGAAAGTTCATTTTTGTAATAGGGTTCCTTCTTCTCCCTTAATAGGGAAAGAAGAGGTTGGAGAAAAAAAAAAAATAGATCCTGTCCCACCTGTAACAAAGCTTTGCCGGTAGCCTGGAACAAAAAGCTTTGTATCTCATGTATTCAACGCCTTTTATGTGAAAAGACCCCCGATTTTCCATCTGAACTGAAAATGATAATTAGATCCGAAGTTTAGAATGCCCTCACATCTTCCAAAAAGGTGAAAGATAAGAAAAAAGAGGTGGTATATTCCCACTCTGACCAGTCTACAGCTGAGGACACGGATTCCAATAAATCTGATTCCTCCTTGTCTTCCTCTGATGAGGATTCAGGCCGTCACTGCTTCCCATTGGATGAGGTAGATACTCTAGTAAAAGCTGTTAGAGCTACTATGGGGTAGAGGATCCCCATCCTGATAGAACGGCTCAAGACATAATGTTTGGTGGCCTGGGGCAAAAAAAGCAGAGAACATTTCCCCTAAATTCTAATGTCCAAACATTGATTAAAAAAGAATGGGAGAAGCCTGATATGTCCTCAGTACCCTCTCTTAAAAGGAAGCATCCTTTCGAAGACGAGGCATCTACTTCTTGGGACAAAGCACCCAAATTAGATGTCGCTGTAGCCAAGGCCTCAAAAAAATTTGCTCTACCATTTGAGGATATGGGTACCCTCAAAGACCCTTTAGGCAAAAAAGCAGATACCTTTCTTAAGGGAGCCTGGGAATCGGCTGGGGGTAGCTTGAGACCCGCGGTTGCAGCGACATGCACCTCTAGATCTTTAATGGTGTGGATTGACCAACTGGAAAAACAAATTAAAGACGGTTCACCCAGGAGTAAAATGCTAGATTCAATCCCTGTAATTAGAGCTGCAGCAGCATTCTTAGCAGATTCCTCAGAGGACTCTGTGCGCTTAACATCCAAGGCTGCAGCTCTCTCCAACGCAGCCAGAAAAACACTATGGCTTAAAAGTTGGCCGGGAGATCTCCAAACAAAACTCAAATTATGTTCCATTCCATGTGAAGGAAATTTCTTGTTTGGAGAGACCTTGGATGACATCCTCCAGAAAGCTGAGGATAAAAAGAAAGGGTTTCCAAACCTGGGACCAGCCCCATTCAGACAGTCCTTTCGGAACCAGAGATTTTTTTGTCGAAGACCCCCCAGAGAACAAAGTAAATGGGACGAAAGAAGAAGGGACATGGGTTTCCTTTTTGGCAACACCTCCCATGACAAAAAGCCCTCTAAATGACATTTTTCCCGTGGTAGGGGGAAGACTCACTTCGTTCCTTCCCGCCTGGAAGAAAATATCCAACAATGTTTGGATTTTAAATCTAATTCACTCCCGTCTAAAAATAGATTTTCTTTCTTTACCCCCCAAAAATTATGTAATAACAAGAACAAGGTCCTCAGCAGCAGAGCAAACCGCACTAGAAAAAAAATTATATCCCTATTACAGAAGTCTGTATTTCAGGAGATCTCCCCTCAAGAAATAGGAAGAGGTTTTTATTCCCCACTATTTCTAGTGCCAAAACCCGATGGCTCTTATCAAACGATAATAAATCTAAAAAACCTGAACAAATACGTAAAAAAAAAAAAAAATTTCAAAATGGAAACAATAAAATCCACCATAAAAATCCTCTTCCCGAACTGCTACATGGTCGTGCTGGACTTAAGCGATGCATATTACCATAAAATTTCTCAGGATGGCGGTCTCCATACATGGACATGTAAGACACTTCCAATACAGAGCCCTCCCGTTTGGAATATCAATAGCTTCACGAGTATTCACGAAAATAGTGGCGGAAATGATGGCCCACATAAGGGAACAAAATATATTAATAGTTTCTTACTTGGACGATTTCCTTCTTGCAAGCGACGTGGTTCAAAGTTGCAGGGAACAGCGGGACCGAGTAATAACTATTCTGACAGACTTGGGCTGGCTCATACATACAAAAAAATCGAGGTTAGAACCCTGCCAAGTTCAGGAGTTTCTGGGGCTAACATTAGACTCCCAGGTTCAAGAATGCCGGCTCCCAGTTTCCAAAAAAGACAACATAATGAGTATGATAGCGCGAACTCTACACAATCCCTCCATGACACCAAGGAGGGCGATGTCGCTACTGGGCTCTCTCTCTTAATGCCTGCCAACAGTACCTTTCGCACAATTCCACACGAGAGAGCTTCAATGGCTTATACTGGAAATGTAGTCAATACTAAAAGACAATTTAGAGGGTCGCATCACTCTAAATTCCTCAGTTATTCATTCCCTTCTCTGGTGGGGAAAAACCAAAACCTTTCAAAGGGAATTCCTTGGATAGCAAAAATATCTCGAGTAATAACAACCGATGCGAGTCCCAGGGGGTGGGGGGCTCACATGGGAGACAGAGTGGCTCAGGGAAACTGGACAGTTCAGGAACTATCAGAATCCTCAAACCAAAAAGAACTCTGGGTGGTGCATCAGGCTCTTCTATTTTTTTTAGCCTTATATTCAAGGACATCATGTCCGAATTCTTTCGGACAACAAAGTGACGGTAGTATATATAAATCACCAGGGAGGAATAAGGTCTTGATCACTGATGAGTTCCTCCGACAAAATTATCAGTCTTGCAGAAGAAAATCTACTATCCCTTTCTGCACTACATATTTAGGGGTCAAACAACGAAAAAGCAGATTACTTGAGTCGAACTCAGTTAAAACAAGGCAAGTGGTCTCTAAACCAATCTATCTACAACCAGATTACAGAAATGTGGGGAACCCCAACAATAGATTTATTTGCCAATTTCGAAAACAAAAAAGTAAACATGTTTTGCTCACTGAACACAAAAGGGAATCCCCAGGCTCTGGATGCTTTTCTGATTCCATGGACCCACAAACTGACATATGCTTTTCCTCCAATTATTCTGATCCCTGCAGTCATTCAAAAGATTAGAGAAGACAAAACAAAAATGATCCATATAGCTCCATTCTGGCCAAAAAGGACATGGTTTTCCTGGCTAAGGATACTATCGGTCTCAGACCCATGGATCCTACCGAATATACCAGACCTACTGCAGCAAGGACCGGTCTTCCACCCGCAGGCGACAAACTTACATTTACATAGTAACATAGTTATTAAGGTTGAAGGAAGACTTTAAGTCCATCTAGTTCAACCCATAGCCTAACCTAACATGCCCTAACATGTTGATCCAGGGGAAGGCAAAAAAACCCCATGTGGTAAGAGTAACTCCACCATGGGGAAAAAAATTCCTTCCCGACTCCACATACGGCAATCAGACTAGTTCCCTGGATCAACGCCCTATCAAAGAATCTAATATATATACCCTGTAACATTATACTTTTCCAGGAAGGTATCCAGTCCCCTCTTAAATTTAATTAATGAATCACTCATTACAACATCATACGGCAGAGAGTTCCATAGTCTCACTGCTCTTACAGTAAAGAACCTGCGCCTGTTATTATGCTTAAACCTTCTTTCCTCCAGACGTAGAGGATGCCCCCTTGTCCCTGTCACCGGTCTATGATTATAAAGATCATCAGAAAGGTCTTTGTACTGTCCCCTCATATATTTATACATTAACATAAGATCACCCCTTAGTCTTCGTTTTTCCAAACTAAATAGCCCCAAGTGTAATAACCTATCTTGGTATTGCAGACCCCTCAGTCCTCTAATAACCTTGGTCGCTCTTCTCTGCACCCGCTCCAGTTCAGCTATGTCTTTCTTATACACCGGAGACCAGAACTGTGCACAGTATTCTAAGTGTGGTCGCACTAGTGACTTGTATAGAGGTAAAATTATGTTCTCCTCATGAGCATCTATGCCTCTTTTACTGCATCCCATTATTTTATTTGCCTTTGTAGCAGCTGCCTGACACTGGCCACTGAATATGAGTTTGTCATCCACCCATACACCCAGGTCCTTTTCATTGACGGTTTTGCCCAGAGTTTTAGAATTAAGCACATAGTTATACATCTTATTACTTCTACCCAAGTGCATGACCTTACATTTATCCCCATTAAAGCTCATTTGCCATTTATCAGCCCAAGCTTCTAGTTTACATAAATCATCCTGTAATATAAAATTGTCCTCCTCTGTATTGATTACCCTGCAGAGTTTAGTGTCATCTGCAAATATTGAAATTCTACTCTGAATGCCCCCTTCAAGGTCATTAATAAATATGTTAAAAAGAAGAGGGCCTAATACTGACCCCTGTGGTACCCCACTGCTAACCGCGACCCAGTCCGAGTGTGCTCCATTAATAACCACCCTTTGTTTCCTATCCCTGAGCCAGCTCTCAACCCACTTACACATATTTTCCCCTATCCCCATTATTCTCATTTTATGTAACAACCTTTTGTGTGGCACCGTATCAAAAGCTTTGGAAAAGTCCATATACACTACGTCCACTGGGCTCCCTTGGTCCAGTCCTGAACTTACCTCTTCATAGAAGCTGATCAGATTAGTCTGACATGATCAGTCCCTAGTAAACCCGTGCTGATACTGGGTCATGAGGTTATTCCTCTTCAGATACTCCAGTATAGCATCCCTTAGAATGCCCTCCAGGATTTTACCCACAGTAGAGGTTACTAGCCTATAATTACCGAGTTCAGTTTTTGCCCCTTTTTTGAATATTGGCACCACATTTGCTATACGCCAGTCCTGTGGTACAGACCCTGTTATTATGGAGTCTTTAAAGATTACAAATAATGGTCTATCAATGACTGTACTTAATTCCTGCAGTACTCGGGGGTGTATCCCATCCGGGCCCGGAGATTTGTCAATTTTAGTGATTTTTAGACGCCGCCGTTCTTCCTGCTGGGTTAAGCAGGTGACATTTAATGGGGAATTTTTATCACTAGTCATTTTGTCTGCCATGGGATTTTCTTGTGTAAATACTGATGAAAAAAAGTCATTTAGCAGATTGGCTTTTTCCTCATCCTCATCCACCATTTCACCCAGACTATTTTTAAGGGGGCCAACACTGTCATTTTTTAGTTTCTTACTATTTATGTAGAATATTTTGGGATTATTTTTCCTCTCTGGCAATGAGTCTCTCTGTCTCAATCTTTGCTGCCTTGATTTGCTTTTTACAGAATTTATGTAATTTTCTGTATTTATTTAATGCCTCCTCACTACCTACTTCCTTTAATTCTCTAAATGCTTTCTTTTTGTCCCTTATTGCGCCCCTTACAGCTCTATTTAGCCATATTGGTTTCCTCCTATTTCTAGTATGTTTATTCCCATAGGGTATATACTGTGCACAGGTCCTATCCAGGATGCTAATAAATGTCTCCCATTTTCTTTGTGTATTTTTATGTCTCAGGATATCGTCCCAGTTAATTGCACCAAGATCCTCTCTCATCCGTTGGAAATTTGCCCTCCTGAAGTTTAGTGTCCTTGTCACCCCTCTACTACCCATCTTATTAAAGGAGACATGAAAACTTATTATTTTGTGATCACTATTCCCCAAGTGACCCCCAACCCTTATATTTGCTATGCGGTCTGGCCTGTTGGTTAATATTAGGTCTAGCAGTGCCCCCCTCCTTGTTGGGTCCTGAACCAGCTGTGAAAGGTAATTGTCTCTCATAGTTGTCAAAAACCGATTACTTTTGCTGGAACTGCAGGTTTCTGTTCCCCAATCTATTTCAGGGTAGTTGAAGTCCCCCATAATAATGACTTCTCCTTGAGTCGCAGCTTCATCTATTTGCTTTACGAGGATATTCTCCATTGCTTCCATTATTTTTGGAGATTTATAACAAACCCCTATCAGTAATTTATTATTTTTTCCCCCTCCCCTTATCTCCACCCACAGGGACTCCACATTTTCATTAAATTCACCTATATTATCACGCCGGATGGGTTTTAAGGACGATTTTACATACAGACACACCCCACCCCCTCGCTTATCTGTACGGTCATTTCTGAACAGGCTATAGCCCTGCAAGTTAACAGCCCAGTCATGGCTCTCATCCAGCCACGTCTCAGATATCCCCACCATGTCATCATTATGCTCCAACAACATTAGTTCTAATTCGTCCATTTTGTTGGCGAGGCTTCTGGCATTAGTATACATGCACTTGATGTTCCTCTCTGTACCTCTATTCTTTCTTAAATTACTAACTGTTCTAACCCCACCCCCCATGCCACCGCCACCCCCAACTTCCTCATTTGTGCCCAGGTCTCTATCTGCACTATCTTCCCCTCCTATAAAATGAATACCCTCCCCCCAATCCCTAGTTTAAACACTCCTCCAACCTTCTAGCCATTTTCTCCCCCAGCACAGCTGCACCCTCCCCATTGAGGTGCAGCCCGTCCCTAGCGTAGAGCCTGTAGCCCACTGAGAAGTCGGCCCAGTTCTGCAGGAACCCAAACCCCTCCTTCCTACACCAATTCTTCAGCCACTTATTAACCTCCCTAATCTCCCGTTGCCTCTCTGGCGTGGCACGTGGTACAGGCAGTATTTCGGAAAACACCACGTTGGAGGTCCTTGCTTTCAGCTTGCAGCCTAATTCCCTGAAATCATCTTTAAGGACCTTCCACCTACCTCTAACTTTGTCATTTGTGCCAATGTGTACCATGACCGCTGGGTCCTCACCAGCCCCTCCCAGTAATCTGTCCACCCGATCAGCGATGTGTCGGACTCGAGCGCCAGGTAGGCAGCACACCGTCCGACGATCCCTGTCTTTGTGACAGATTGCCCTATCTGTTCCCCTAATAATTGAGTCCCCCACTACCAGCACCTGTCTGGCCTGCCCTGCTGTCCTATTTCCCTCCTTACTGGAGCAGTCACTCCTCCGGCTTTCAGAGGACATGCCTGGCTGCAGCAGTGCTACCCCTGTACTGGCATCCCCCTCATCTGCCAACTTAGCAAACTTATTGGGGTGTGCCAGATCAGGACTAGCCTCCCTGGCACTCTTCCCTCTACCCCGCCTTCTGTCTGTCACCCAGCTAACTGCCACACTGTCCTGCAGCTCCATCCTACCATCCCCCCTCTCATCTATCCCATTGAGCGTCTGCTCAGTGAGCAGAAGACTCCTCTCCATATTGTCTATGGATCTCAGTGTTGCCAACTGCACATTTAGATCCAGAATCTGGGCTTCCAAATGCACAATGTGCTCACATCTCGCACAGCAGTATGCACCCTCGACCGGCTGATCAAGGACTGCATACATGTGGCAAGATGTGCACTGTATGGCATTAACAATAGTGGGGCACATTTCCTAATGGGGATTGCACCACACAAACGTTAATTAAAAATAAATACAAAGTATTAAAAAAAAAAAAAAAACAACAAAAAAAAAAACCAGACAGCAATTTATCAGCCTGGATTTTTAACGGAGACTATTAAAAGAAAGGTGGTTCTCGAACAATTTAGTAGCTACTTTATTAACCCCTTTCTGACATTGGACGTACTATCTGATCGAGGTGGGGTGGGCCCGTATGACCACCTACGGGATAGTACGTCCAGCGCGATCGGCGGTGCTCACGGGGGCCAATCGTGGCCGGGTGTCAGCTGACTATTGCAGCTGACATCCGGCACATTGACCCCCGGCACACCGTGTGCCGGCGGTATAGGGAAGCATCGCGCAGGGAGGGGGCTCCCTGCGGGCTTCCCTGAGACCCCCGGAGCAACGCGATGCGCGTTGCTCCGAGGGTCTCTTACCTCCTCCTCGCTGCAGGTGCCCGGATCCAAGATGGCCGCGGCATCCGGGTCCTGCAGGGAGGGAGGTGGCTTACCAAGTGCCTGCTCAGAGCAAGCGCTTGGTAAGCCTGCAGCACTGTAAGTCAGATCGCCGATCTGACAGAGTGCTGTGCAAACTGTCAGATCAGCGAACTGTGATGTCCTCCCCTGGGACAAAGTAAAAAAGTAAAAAAAAAATTTCCACAAGTGTCAAAAAAAAAAAAATAAATTCCTAAATAAAGAAAAAAAAAAATTATTCCCATAAATAAATTTCTTTATCTAAATAAAAAAAAAACAATAAAAGTACACATATTTAGTATCGCCGCGTCCGTAACGACCCCACCTATAAAACTATATCACTAGTTAACCCCTTCAGTGAACACTGTAGGAAAGAAAAAAAAAAAAAACGAGGCAAAAAACAACGCTTTATTACCATACCGCCGAACAAAAAGTGGAATAACATGCGATCAAAAAGACGGATATAAATAAACATGGTACCGCTGAAAACATCATCTTGTCCCGCAAAAAACGAGCCACCATATAGCATCATCAAAGAAAAAATAAAAAAGTTATAGTCCTCAGAATAAAGCGATGCCAAAATAATTATTTATTCTATAAAATAGTTTTTATCGTATAAAAGCGCCAAAACATAAAAAAAGATATAAATGAGGTATCGCTGTAATCGTACTGACCCGAAGAATAAAACTGCTTGATCAATTTTACCAAACGTGGAACGGTATAAACGCCCCTCCCAAAAGAAATTAATGAATAGCTGTTTTTTTGTCATTCTGCCTCACAAAAATCGGAATAAAAAGCGATTAAAAACTCTCACGTGTTCGAAAATGTTACCAATAAAAACGTCAACTCGTCCCGCAAAAAACAAGACCTCACATGACTCTGTGGACCAAAATATGGAAAAATTATAGGTCTCAAAATGTGGAGACACAAAAACTTTTTTGCTATAAAAAGCGTCTTTTAGTGTGTGATGGCTGCCAATCATAAAAATCTGCTATAAAAATGCTATATAAGTAAATCAAACCCCCCTTTATCACCTCCTTAGTTAGGGAAAAATAATAAAATTAAAAAAATGTATTTATTTCCATTTTCCCATTAGGGTTAGGGCTAGGGTTAGGGCTAGGGTTAGGGTTAGGGTTGGGGCTAGGGTTGGAGCTAAAGTTAGGGTTAGGGTTGGGGCTAAAGTTAGGGTTAGGGTTGGGGCTAAAGTTAGGGTTTGGATTACATTTACGGTTGGGATTAGGGTTGGGATTAGAGTTAGGGGTGTGTCAGGGTTAGGGGTGTGGTTAGGGTTACCTTTGGGATTAGGGTTAGGGGTGTGTTTGGATTAGGGTTTCAGTTAGAATTGGGGAGTTTCCACTGTTTAGGCAAATCAGGGGCTCTCCAAACGCAACATGGCGTCCGATCTCAATTCCAGCCAATTCTGAATTGAAAAAGTAAAGCAGTGCTCCTTCCCTTCCGAGGTTTCTTGTGCGCCCAAACAGGGGTTTACCCCAACATATGGGGCATCAGCGTACTCGGGACAAATTGGACAACAACTTTTGGGGTCCAAGTTCTCTTGTTACCCTTGGGAAAATATAAATTTGGGGGGGTTAAAAATCATTTTTGTGGGAAAAAAAAGATTTTTTATTTTCACGGCTCTGCGTTGTAAACTGTAGTGAAACACTTGGGGGTTCAAAGTTCTCACAACACATCTAGATAAGTTCCTTGGAGGTCTAGTTTCCAATATGGGGTCACTTGTGGGGGGTTGTACTGTTTGGGTACATAAGGGGCTCTGCAAATGCAACGTGATGCCTGCAAACCAATCCATCTAAGTCTGCATTACAAATGGCGCTCCTTCCCTCCCGAGCTCTGCCATGCGCCCAAACAGTGTTTTTCCCCCACATATGGGGTATCAGCGTACTCAGGACAAATTGGACAACAACTTTTGGGGTCCAATTTATCCTGTTACCCTTGTGAAAATACAAAACTGGGGGCTAAAATATCATTTTTGTGAAACAAACAAAGAATTTTTATTTTCACGGCTCTGCGTTATAAACTGTAGTGAAACACTTGGGGGATCAAAGCTCTCAAAACACATCTAGATAAGTTCCTTAGGGGGTCTACTTTCCAAAATGGTGTCACTTGCGGGGGGTTTAATGTTTAGGCACATCAGGGGCTCTCCAAACGTGACATGGCGTCCTATCTTAATTCCAGTCAATTTTGCATTGAAAAGTCAAATGGCGCTCCTTCCCTTCCGAGCTCTGCCATGCGCCCAAACAGTCGTTTACCCCCACATAAGGGGTATCAGCGTACTCAGGACAAATTGCACAACAACTTTTGTGGTCTAATTTCTTCTCTTACCCTTGGGAAAATAAAAAATTGGGGGCGAAAAGATAATTTTTGTGAAAAAATATGATTTTTTATTTTTACGGTTCTGCATTATAAACTTCTGTGAAGCACTTGGTGGGTCAAAGTGCTCACCACACATCTAGATAAGTTCCTTAGGGGGTCTACTTTCCAAAATGGTGTCACTTGTGGGGGGTTTCAATGTTTAGGCACATCAGGGGCTCTCCAAATGCAACATGGCGTCCCATCTCAATTCCAGCCAATTCTACATTGAAAAGTCAAATGGCGCTCCTTCCCTTCCAAGCTCTGCCATGCGCCCAAACAGTGGTTTACCCCCACACATGGGGTATCAGCGTACTCAGCACAAATTGAACAACAACTTTTGGGGTCCATTTTCTCCTGTTACCCTTGGTAAAATAAAACAAATTGGAGCTGAAATAAATTTTGTGTAAAAATTTTTTTAATGTTAATTTTTATTTAAACATTCCAAAAATTCCTGTGAAACACCTGAAGGGTTAATAAATTTCTTGAAAGTGGTTTTGAGCACCTTGAGGGGTGCAGTTTTTAGAATGGTGTCACACTTGGGTATTTTCTATCATATAGACCCCTCAAAACGACTTCAAATGAGATGTGGTCCCTAAAAAAAAATGGTGTTGTAAAAATGAGAAATTGCTGGTCAACTTTTAACCCTTATAACTCCCTAACAAAAAAAAATTTTGGTTCCTAAATTGTGCTGATGTAAAGTAGACATGTGGGAAATGTTACTTATTAAGTATTTTATGTGACATATCTCTGTGATTTAAGGGCATAAAAATTCAAAGTTGGAAAATTGCAAAATTTTCAAAATTTTCGCCAAATTTTCGTCTTTTTCACAAATAAACGCAAGTTATATCAAAGAAATTTTACGACTATCATGAAGTACAATATGTCACGAGAAAACAGTGTCAGAATCGCCAAGATCCGTTGAAGCGTTCCAGAGTTATAACCTCATAAAGGGACAGTGGTCAGAATTGTAAAAATTGGCCCGGTCATTAACGTGCAAACCACCCTTGGGGGTAAAGGGGTTAAAAAGTAGGAAACCTGTTACTACTAAAGCCTACAGGAAAACTTGGAGAAAATTCTTAACTGTCTCCAAGGTTAAAGTCCAGGATGGGCCTTCAATTAATAAAATACTTGAATTCCTGCAAAAGGGTCTGGAACAAGGGTTGGCGGTCAGTACTCTAAAAGTACAGATAGCAGCTCTGGGAGCATTCTATAATCAAAATATTGTGGCCAATCCATAGGTAATAAGATTTATTAAACCAGTAACAAGATCAAAACCTCTAGTTACTCAAAAAATACCCTCGTGGGACCTAAATCTAGTCCTCTCTGCACTAACGGGTCCTCCATTTGAACCCATAGACACAATTTCCATAAAAACACTATCACTTAAGACCATTCTTCTGGTATCTTTGACATCTGCACGCAGAATAAGCGACATTCAGGCCCTGTCTTCTAACCCACCTTTTACAAAAATATTAGATGACAGAGTCATTCTTAAAGCTGACCCGGCCTAGTTGCCAAAAGTGGCATCAAAATTTCATAGGTCACAAGAAGTATCCCTGCCGTCCTTTTGCCCAAACCTAAAAAATGAGAGTGAAATTTCCATAATTTAGATGTCAAAAGATGTCTAGTCCAATATTTAGATTACACCCGGGAGTATAGGAAGGAAGGCTCTTTGTCTGTTTTCAGGGTCCCAGAAAAGGATTCCGGGCATCCAAAGGTATCTTGGCAAAGTGGATAAAGGAGGCAATAACCTTGGCATATTCATCCACGGGGAATACGATCCCGGATGGTATAAAAGCGCATTCTACAAGAGCGGTAGCTACCTCATGGGCTGAGAGGTCAGAGGTATCAATAGAGCAAATCTGTAAGGCGGCCACCTGGTCATCACCATCAACCTTTTTTAGACACTATAGATTAAATCTAGCCTCTGTGTCTGACTTGACCTTTGGGCAAAGGGTTCTCGAGGCTGTGGTCCCTCCCTAACTAAGCTTACTCTCTGTAATTCTCTCCGTGGTGCTGTCATGGGAGACCGAGAAAGTCATAGTTACTCACCGGTAACGGTGTTTCTCGGAGCCCATGACAGCACCCACTTATTCCCTCCCATCACGAGTGCGGTGAGCACTTACTTATATATAACTAACGTAACATAATATAGGCACGGTGTTCCTCTAATAAGCAATGTTATAATATGTTTTCTCTGTTGTAACTAACCTGGAGGTCCTCCGATGCTCTGTAAACCAACTGATGCGAGGGAGAGGTACCGCCCTTTTATCTGTAGGTTTCCTGTCCCTGAAGGGTGGATCCCCTCTCTCCATGGTGCTGTCATGGGCTCCGAGAAACACCGTTATCGGTGAGTAACTGACTTTTTCCACAAACATGATCGTTTAGTCCCCAATTTTTTCTTTTCCCATGGATAACAGAAGAAATTGGACCCCAAAATTTGTTCTCCAATTTGTCCTGAGTCCACTGATACCCCATATGTGGGGGAAACCACTATTTCGGGCACGGCAGGGCTCGGAAGGGAAGGAGCGACATTTGACTTTTTCAAGCTAAAATTTGGCTGGAATTGAGATCAGATGCCATGTCGCATTTGGTGAGCCCCTGATGTGTCTAAACAGTGGAAACCTCCCACAAGTGACCCCATTTTGGAAACTACACCCCCTAAGGAACTTATCTAGATGTGTGGTGAGCACTAAACAAAGAAGTAAGACAGGCAATTAACAGTAAAAAGAAAGCATTTGCACTACTAAAGCAGGATGGCAACATTGAAGCTCTAAAAAACTATAGGAGAAAAATACTTTATCTAAAAAACTAATTATAGCTGCCAAAAAGGAAACAGAGAAGCACATTGCTAAGGAGAGTAAAACTAATCCCAAACTGTTCTTCAACTATATCAATAGTAAAAGAATAAAAACTGAAAATGTAGGCCCCTTAAAAAATAGTGAGGAAAGAATGGTTGTAGATGACGAGGAAAAGGCTAACATATTAAACACCTTCTTCTCCACGGTATTCAAGGTGGAAAATGAAATGCTAGGTGAAATCCCAAGAAACAATGAAAACCCTATATTAAGGGTCACCAATCTAATCCAAGAAGAGGTGCGAAACCGGCTAAATAAGATTAAAATAGATAAATCTCCGGGTCCGGATGGCATACACCCACGAGTACTAAGAGAACTAAGTAATGTAATAGATAAACCATTATTTCTTATTTTTAGGGACTCTATAGCGACGGGGTCTGTTCCGCAGGACTGGCGCTTAGCAAATGTGGTGCCAATATCCAAAAAGTGCTCTAAAAGTGACCCTGGAAATTATAGGCCAGTAAGTCTAACCTCTACTGTTGGTAAAATATTTGAAGGGTTTCTGAAGGATGTTATTCTGGATTATCTCAATGAGAATAACTGTGTAACTCCATATCAGCATGGGTTTATGAGAAATCGCTCCTGTCAAACCAATCTAATCAGTTTTTATGAAGAGGTAAGCTATAGGCTGGACCACGGTGAGTCATTGGACGTCGTATATCTTGATTTTTCCAAAGCGTTTGATACCGTGCCGCACAAGAGGTTGGTACACAAAATGAGAATGCTTGGTCTGGGGGAAAATGTGTGTAAATGGGTTAGTAACTGGCTTAGTGATAGAAAGCAGAGGGTGGTTATAAATGGTATAGTCTCTAACTGGGTCGCTGTGACCAGTGGGGTACCGCAGGGGTCGGTATTGGGACCTGTTCTCTTCAACATATTCATTAATGATCTGGTAGAAGGTTTACACAGTAAAATATCGATATTTGCAGATGATACAAAACTATGTAAAGCAGTTAATACAAGAGAAGATAGTATTCTGCTACAGATGGATCTGGATAAGTTGGAAACTTGGGCCGAGAGGTGGCAGATGAGGTTTAACAATGATAAATGTAAGGTTATACACATGGGAAGAAGGAATCAATATCACCATTACACACTGAACGGGAAACCACTGGGTAAATCTGACAGGGAGAAGGACTTGGGGATCTTAGTTAATGATAAACTTACCTGGATCAGCCAGTGCCAGGCAGCAGCTGCCAAGGCAAACAGGATCATGGGGTGCATTAAAAGAGGTCTGGATACACACGATGAGAGCATTATACTGCCTCTGTACAAATCCCTGGTTAGACCGCACATGGAGTACTGTGTCCAGTTTTGGGCACCGGTGCTCAGGAAGGATGTAATGGAACTAGAGAGAGTACAAAGGAGGGCAACAAAATTAATAAAGGGGATGGGAGAACTACAATACCCAGATAGATTAGCGAAATTAGGATTATTTAGTCTAGAAAAAAGACGACTGAGGGGCGATCTAATAACCATGTATAAGTATATAAGGGGACAATACAAATATCTCGCTGAGGATCTGTTTATACCAAGGAAGGTGACGGGCACAAGGGGGCATTCTCTGCATCTGGAGGAGAGAAGGTTTTTCCACCAACATAGAAGAGGATTCTTTACTGTTAGGGCAGTGAGAATCTGGAATTGCTTGCCTGAGAAGGTGGTGATGGCGAACTCAGTCGAGGGGTTCAGGAGAGGCCTGGATGTCTTCCTGGAGCAGAACAATATTGTATCATACAATTATTAGGTTCTGTAGAAGGACATAGATCGGGGATTTATTATGATGGATGAACTGGATGGACAAATGTCTTTTTTCGGCCTTACTAACTATGTTACTTTGAACCCCCATGTGCTTCGCAGAAGTTTATATTTTCCGGGCGTGAAAATAAAAGATCCTATTTTTTTCCCACAAAAATTATCTTTTAATCCCCAATTTTTTAATTTTCCCAAGGGTAACAGGAGAAATTGGACATCAATTTGTTGTCCAAATTGTCCTGATTACGCTGGTACCCCATATATGGGAAAAAACTGTTTAGGCACACATTGGGACTTGAAAGGGAAGTAGTGACGTTTTGGAATGCAGACTTTGATGGAATGGTCTGCAAACGTCATGTTCCGTTTGCAGAGCCCCTGATGTGCCTAAACAGTAAAAAAAAACACAAGTGACATCATTTTGGAACCTGGACGCCCAAGGAACTTATCTAGATATGCCACCTTTTTGGAACTAATGTACTGTTTCCTGTAAAGTAAATTAGTATTGCATGGAGGTGTGGTACAATTTGAAACAATCCTTCATACACAGGCCAGGTTTGTCGGGGCAGGTGTCGCATTGATAAACGGTGCTGTGAAGGGTTAAACTAAGAAAAATTAAAGCAGGCTTCATTTTGTGCTTTTCGACTCCATCATGCTGTTTTGAGATCAATTTTTGTTACTAGGCTAAAGTTCATAGTTGTTGAGACCTTGATTATTCCAGCCTGAACAAGATATGACACTGAGGGTGTATTGTTCTACGAGACCTTGACGTTCGAGCTGTTACTGCATTCTTATAGGTTAAGAACTGTGAGCGTGTTCTTATGTTGATTGGTTGAAGTGTAACTTGTTAAGATTATGAAAAGTGCGACACAATAAACGGGGCACGGAGATCTGCTTGATTCCCCCCCCCCCAAACAGACACACGTCTCCGTCTGGTCATTTTCAGTTGCCAGCAATGCCCTGTGGATCAATTTGAAAATAACAGCTTGGCGCCCAAATGTGGGGCACCAGTCCCTGCTACGCCTAGTATTGCTAGCGATTATGAATATCCACCCCCAATAATGCCCAAGGACCAGCGACTCACCCCATATCTCTCAGAGATACCACCCAAACATGCCTGTAGAACCAGTAAAAGTGTTTCTCAAACCTGGTGCCCCTTTTCCCAAAGTTTATCAATACTCTTTGAAACATGATCAGTAGTGGGGACTCAAGGGGCAAATACAAACGTTACTCGATAATGGGGCCCTGGTACCCTGTGTTTCCCCATGTAACACGCCCTTGTTTCCCGTTAAGAAAAAGACCCCACCTGGCCAACCCCATGTACCAGCTGGTATAAGATCTACAGGAAGTTAATGCAGCTACTGTTCTGGAAACTCCGGTGGTGCCTAATCCACATACTCTTTTGTCCCAGATACCTCAGGATGCTGCTTGGTTCACAGTCATCGACCTTGCCAATGCCTTCTTCCGCATTCCATTACACCCAGATTGCCAGTTCTGTTTGCATTCACTTATCAGGGACAACAATTGACATGAACAGTTATGCCACAAGGGGCCCAAAACAGTCCCAGTTTGCAAAAAATATGGGCGAGTGTCTTTTACCCTGGCAGTTAGATCACCCCTATGTCACGCTGCTTCAGTATGTGGATGATCTTTTGTTGTGTGCACAAACAGAGCAGGAATCCATTGCTGCCACTGTTAGCCTCCTCAAGTATCTGGCAGATCTGAACTGTCGGGTTTCGGCCTCGAAACTTCAGTTCTGCCTTGGTCAAGTGATATTTTTGGGTCACTGTCTCCTTCAGGGTGTCAGACACCTCACAAAAGAAAGAAAGATAGCTGTCAGCTCCCTTCCTTTTCCGAAAGATGAGACTGAACTCCAGCGTTTTTTTGGACTATGTACTTATTGTCGTCAGTGGATACCGGATGCATCCCACATAATGCAACCCCTCTACAATGCCCTGAAAGACAGTATAATGAACTATAAGGAAAGATCACCGGTTTGTATGGAAAGCCTTTATCGTGCCTTCTCTGAATTAAAGAGGCTTATTGCTTCAGCCCCTGCCTTGGGCATCCCGGACTATACTCGACCGTTCCATTTGTGTTATGATCCTTAGTGGTTGAGGATCACGAATTACTCCAGCTAAGTAACAAACATAGGACAAGCTCTAGGGAGGTGGCAAACTGGACTAACCGCAAATCTGAACCTATCCAAACACACTAGAAGTAGCCGGTGAACGTGCCTAAAAAATCCTAGACGTCTCGAGCCAGCCTGAGGAACTAACTACCCCTAGAGAGAAAGAAAGACCTCTCTTGCCTCCAGAGAAATAATCCCCAAAGATATAGAAGCCCCCAACAAATAATAACGGTGAGGTAAGAGGAAGGCACATACACAGGGGTGAAAACAGATTCAGCAAATGAGGCCCACTAATACTAGATAGCAGAAAATAGTAAGGGGTCTGTGCGGTCAGTAAAAAACCTTAACAAAATATCCACACTGAGATTTCAAGAACCCCCGCACCAACTAACGGTGTGGGGGGAGAAACTCAGTCCCCTAGAGCAACCAGCAAGCGAGATCACATCTGTTGTGAGTTTGGTTTTTGGGCTCCCCCGGTGGTCACTGGTGGTACTGGACTTGTGTGCTTCACTTTCTCTGTTCACCTGTTTCCATCAGGATATGGGTGTATCCTATTTAGCCTTGCTGCTCAGTTATTCTAGTGCCGGCCATCAATGTAACCAGAGCCTTTCTGTTGCATGTTCCTGCTTCTAGACTACTATCAGCTAAGTTGGACTCTTAGTCCTAAGTTTGTTTTGCATTTTTGTTCCAGTTTACAGTTATGTTATTTTTCTGTAGCTGGAAGCTCTTGTGGGCCGAAATTGCCACTCCGGTGTCATGAGTTGACACATGAGTCTTAAAGTAATTTCGGGATGGTACTTTAATAGGGTTTTCAGCTGACCGTGAAGTTCCCTATTGTATCTTCTTGCTATCTAGTAAGCGGACCTCGCTTTGCTGAACCTACCTTCATACTGCGTATGTCTTTTCCTCTGAACTCACCGTCAATATATGTGGGGGGCTTCTGTCTCCTTTTTGGGGGAATTTCCCTAGAGGTAAGCCAGGTCTGTCTTTTCCTCTATTAGGGTTAGTTAGTCCTCCGGCTGGCGCTAGGCGTCTAGGGATAAAACGTAGGTACGCCACCCGGCCACTGTTAGTTGTGTGGTAGGTTTAGCTCACGGTCAGCTCGAGATTCCATCACCCAAGAGCAGTTCTGTTATTTATGTTCTCTGACGTTCCCTTGCCATTGGGAACCATGACAGTATGGCCGGCCCAGTGTTAAAACCGTTGGCAGAAGAAAGGAGAGAAAAAGAAGTCTGCAGATTTTTTTTTTTTTCCTCTGAGCTTGCTCTATAGTTGACTTAGTTGCATTTCTGCTCTAATTGCAGCCTTTGTCTCTCTCTCTCCTTCTAATCCTTGAATGGATTTGATCTCACCTGATTAAAATGGATCCTCAGAGTTTGGCTACAGGTTTGAATAATCTTGCTACGAAGGTTCAAAATTTACAGGATTTTGTAATTCATGCTCCTATATCTGAACCTAGAATTCCTATACCAGAATTTTTCTCCGGGGATAGATCTCGTTTCCTGAATTTCAAAAATAATTGTAAATTATTTCTTTCCCTGAGATCTCGCTCCGCTGGAGATCCCGCACAGCAGGTTAGGATAGTAATTTCCTTGCTGCGGGGTGACCCTCAAGACTGGGCATTTGCATTGGCACCCGGGGATCCTGCGTTGCTCAATGTGGATGCGTTTTTTCTGGCTTTGGGGTTGCTTTATGAGGAACCTAATTTAGAGATTCAGGCTGAAAAAGCCTTGATGGCCCTATCTCAAGGGCAAGATGAAGCTGAAATATACTGCCAAAAATTTCGTAAATGGTCTGTGCTTACTCAGTGGAATGAGTGCGCCCTGGCGGCGAATTTCAGAGAGGGTCTCTCTAATGCCATTAAAGATGTTATGGTGGGGTTCCCTGCACCTACAGGTCTGAATGAGTCCATGACAATGGCTATTCAGATTGATCGGCATTTGCGGGAGCGCAAACCTGTGCACCATTTGGCGGTGTCTTCTGAGAAGGCTCCAGAAAATATGCAATGTGATAGAATTCTGTCCAGAAGCGAACGGCAGAATTTTAGGCGAAAAAATGGGTTGTGCTTCTATTGTGGTGATTCAACTCATGTTATATCAGCATGCTCTAAACGTACAAAAAAGGTTGATAAGTCTATTTCAATTGGCACTTTACAGTCTAAGTTTATTCTGTCTGTGACCTTGATTTGTTCATTATCGTCAATTACCGCGGATGCCTATGTCGACTCTGGCGCCGCTTTGAGTCTAATGGATTGGTCCTTTGCCAGGCGCTGTGGGTTTGATCTAGAGCCTCTGGAAGTTCCTATACCTCTGAAGGGTATTGACTCTACACCATTGGCTAATAATAAACCACAATACTGGACACAAGTGACTATGCGTATGAATCCAGACCATCAGGAGATGATTCGCTTCCTTGTGTTGTACAATCTACATGACGTTTTGGTGCTCGGATTACCATGGTTACAATCTCATAACCCAGTCCTTGACTGGAAAGCAATGTCTGTGTTAAGCTGGGGATGTCAGGGGGCTCATGGGGACGTACCTTTGGTTTCCATTTCGTCATCTATTCCCTCTGAGATTCCGGAATTTTTATCTGATTATCGTGATGTTTTTGAGGAGCCTAAGCTTGGTTCACTACCTCCTCACAGAGATTGCGATTGTACCATAGATCTGATTCCGGGCAGTAAATTTCCAAAGGGTCGTTTATTTAATCTATCTGTACCTGAACATGCTGCTATGCGAGAATATATTAAGGAGTCCCTGGAAAAGGGACATATTCGTCCTTCTTCATCTCCCTTAGGAGCCGGTTTTTTCTTTGTATCTAAAAAAGATGGCTCTTTGAGGCCGTGTATTGATTATCGACTCTTGAATAAATTTACAGTCAAATATCAGTATCCTCTGCCACTGCTGACTGATTTGTTTGCTCGAATAAAAGGGGCTAAGTGGTTCTCTAAGATTGATCTCCGTGGGGCGTATAATTTGGTGCGAATTAAGCAGGGGGATGAGTGGAAAACCGCATTTAATACGCCCGAGGGCCATTTTGAGTATTTAGTAATGCCTTTTGGTCTTTCAAATGCCCCTTCAGTCTTTCAGTCCTTTATGCATGACATTTTCCGTGAATATTTGGATAAATTTATGATCGTGTATCTGGATGATATTTTGATTTTTTCGGATGACTGGGATTCTCATGTCCAACAGGTCAGGAGGGTTTTTCAGGTTTTGTGGGCTAATTCCTTGTGTGTGAAGGGTTCTAAGTGTATTTTTGGGGTTCAAAAGATTTCTTTTTTGGGGTACATTTTTTCCCCCTCTTCCATTGAGATGGATCCTGTCAAGGTTCGGGCTATTTGTGATTGGACGCAACCTTCTTCTCTTAAGAGCCTTCAGAAATTTTTGGGCTTTGCTAATTTTTATCTTCGATTTATAACTGGTTTTTCTGATGTTGCTAAACCTTTGACTGATTTGACCAAAAAGGGTGCTGATGTTGCTGATTGGTCCCCTGCTGCTGTGGAGGCCTTTCGGGAGCTTAAGCGCCGCTTTTCTTCCGCCCCTGTGTTGCGTCAGACTGATGTTACTCTTCCTTTTCAGGTTGAGGTCGATGCTTCCGAGATCGGAGCTGGGGCGGTCTTGTCGCAGAAAAGTTCCGACTGCTCCGTGATGAGACCTTGTGCGTTTTTTTCTCGAAAATTTTCGCCCGCCGAGCGAAATTATGATATTGGTAATCGGGAGCTTTTGGCTATGAAGTGGGCTTTTGAGGAGTGGCGTCATTGGCTTGAGGGGGCTCGACATCAGGTGGTGGTATTGACCGATCACAAGAATTTGATTTATCTTGAGTCTGCCAGGCGCCTGAATCCTAGACAGGCGCGCTGGTCGTTGTTTTTCTCTCGGTTTAATTTTGTAGTCTCATACTTACCAGGTTCTAAAAATGTGAAGGCGGATGCCCTTTCTAGGAGTTTTGAGCCTGATTCCCCTGGTGATTCTGAACCTACAGGTATCCTTAAGGATGGGGTGATATTATCTGCTGTTTCCCCAGACCTGCGACGGGCTTTGCAGGAGTTTCAGGCGGATAGACCTGATCGTTGCCCGCCTGGTAGACTGTTTGTTCCTGATGATTGGACCAGTAGAGTCATCTCGGAGGTTCATTCTTCTGTGTTGGCAGGTCATCCCGGGATCTTTGGTACCAGGGATTTGGTGGCTAGGTCCTTCTGGTGGCCTTCCCTGTCTCGAGATGTACGAGTTTTTGTGCAGTCTTGTGATGTGTGTGCTCGGGCCAAACCTTGTTGTTCTCGGGCTAGCGGATTGTTGTTATCTTTGCCTATTCCGAAGAGGCCTTGGACTCACATCTCTATGGATTTTATTTCTGATCTCCCTGTTTCTCAGAAAATGTCTGTCATCTGGGTGGTGTGTGACCGTTTTTCAAAGATGGTTCATTTGGTGCCCTTGCCTAAGTTGCCTTCCTCATCCGAGTTGGTTCCTCTGTTTTTTCAAAATGTGGTTCGCTTGCATGGTATTCCGGAGAATATAGTTTCTGACAGGGGGACCCAGTTCGTGTCTAGATTTTGGCGGGCGTTCTGTGCTAGGATGGGCATTGATTTGTCTTTTTCGTCTGCGTTCCATCCTCAGACTAATGGCCAGACTGAGCGAACTAATCAGACCTTGGAGACTTATTTGAGGTGTTTTGTGTCTGCGGATCAGGATGACTGGGTTGCCTTTTTGCCGTTGGCGGAGTTTGCCCTCAATAATCGGGCTAGTTCTGCCACTTTGGTTTCTCCTTTCTTTTGCAATTCGGGGTTTCATCCTCGTTTTTCTTCCGGTCAGGTGGAGTCTTCGGATTGTCCTGGAGTGGATACTGTGGTGGATAGGTTGCATCGGATTTGGGGACAGGTGGTGGACAATTTGGAGTTGTCCCAGGAGAAGACTCGGCATTTTGCTAACCGCCGTCGTCGTGTTGGTCCTCGTCTTCGTGTTGGGGACTTGGTGTGGTTGTCTTCTCGTTTTGTCCCTATGAGGGTTTCTTCTCCTAAGTTTAAGCCTCGGTTCATCGGCCCGTATAAGATTTTGGAGATTCTTAACCCCGTGTCCTTTCGATTGGACCTCCCAGCATCTTTTTCTATCCATAATGTCTTCCATCGGTCATTATTGCGCAGGTATGAGGTACCGGTTGTGCCTTCCGTTGAGCCTCCCGCTCCGGTGTTGGTTGAGGGTGAATTGGAGTACGTTGTGGAGAAGATCTTGGACTCCCGTGTTTCCAGACGGAAACTTCAGTATCTGGGCAAGTGGAAGGGCTACGGTCAAGAGGATAATTCTTGGGTGACAGCCTCTGATGTTCATGCCTCTGATTTGGTCCGTGCCTTTCATAGGGCTCGTCCTGATCGCCCTGGTGGTTCTTGTGAGGGTTCGGTGCCCCCTCCTTGAGGGGGGGGTACTGTTGTGAGTTTGGTTTTTGGGCTCCCCCGGTGGTCACTGGTGGTACTGGACTTGTGTGCTTCACTTTCTCTGTTCACCTGTTTCCATCAGGATATGGGTGTATCCTATTTAGCCTTGCTGCTCAGTTATTCTAGTGCCGGCCATCAATGTAACCAGAGCCTTTCTGTTGCATGTTCCTGCTTCTAGACTACTATCAGCTAAGTTGGACTCTTAGTCCTAAGTTTGTTTTGCATTTTTGTTCCAGTTTACAGTTATGTTATTTTTCTGTAGCTGGAAGCTCTTGTGGGCCGAAATTGCCACTCCGGTGTCATGAGTTGACACATGAGTCTTAAAGTAATTTCGGGATGGTACTTTAATAGGGTTTTCAGCTGACCGTGAAGTTCCCTATTGTATCTTCTTGCTATCTAGTAAGCGGACCTCGCTTTGCTGAACCTACCTTCATACTGCGTATGTCTTTTCCTCTGAACTCACCGTCAATATATGTGGGGGGCTTCTGTCTCCTTTTTGGGGGAATTTCCCTAGAGGTAAGCCAGGTCTGTCTTTTCCTCTATTAGGGTTAGTTAGTCCTCCGGCTGGCGCTAGGCGTCTAGGGATAAAACGTAGGTACGCCACCCGGCCACTGTTAGTTGTGTGGTAGGTTTAGCTCACGGTCAGCTCGAGATTCCATCACCCAAGAGCAGTTCTGTTATTTATGTTCTCTGACGTTCCCTTGCCATTGGGAACCATGACACACATCTTAGCAAGCTGGACAAGAAACATGATGAATGCTGATAATCAAAAAATGAACGGACAAAAACTTAGCTTGTCTTGGAGAGGCTGGGAGCAAGGTAATCACAAGGAATCTGAAGAGCACGGAATACATTGATAGCAGGCAAGGAACTGAGTATCCAGGTGAGTAAAATAGGAAACGAACCAAGGATAACGAACCAGCTGATGCAGCCAACCTGCAGAAGACAACACTACACAGTACCGCTTGTGACCACTAGAGGGAGCCTAAAAATAGAGTTCACAACAGTACCCCCCCCCCTTGAGGAGGGGTCACCGAACCCTCATCAAGACCCCCAGGGCGATCAGGATGAGCCGCGTGGAAGGCACGAACCAAATCGGCCGCATGAACATCAGAGGCGACAACCCAGGAATTATCCTCCTGACCATAGCCCTTCCACTTCACCAAATACCGAAGCCTCCGTCTAGAGATACGAGAATCCAAAATCTTCTCCACCACGTACTCCAATTCACCCTCGACCAGCACCGGAGCAGGAGGGTCAACAGAAGGAACCACAGGTACCACATACCTCCGCAACAAAGACCTATGGAACACATTATGAATAGCAAACGATGCTGGGAGATCCAAACGAAAAGACACCGGGTTAAGGATTTCCAAGATCTTATAAGGACCGATGAAGCGAGGCTTTAATTTAGGAGAGGAGACCTTCATAGGAACATACCGAGAAGACAGCCACACCAAATCCCCAACACGAAGTCGGAGAACCACACTGCGGCGGCGGTTGGCAAAGCGCTGAGCCTTCTCCTGTGACAACCTCAAATTGTCCACCACATGGTTCCAAATCTGCTGCAACCTATCCACCACAGAATCCACCCCAGGACAGTCAGAAGACTCAACCTGACCCGAGGAAAAACGAGGATGGAAACCAGAATTGCAGAAAAAAGGCGAAACCAAAGTAGCAGAACTAGCCCGATTATTAAGGGCAAACTCGGCCAATGGCAAAAAAGTCACCCAATCATCCTGATCAGCAGAAACAAAACATCTCAAATAAGTTTCCAACGTTTGATTAGTTCGCTCGGTTTGGCCATTAGTCTGAGGATGGAAGGCCGACGAAAAAGATAAATCAATGCCCATCTTAGCACAAAAAGTCCGCCAAAACCTGGACACAAACTGGGATCCTCTATCAGACACAATATTTTCAGGAATGCTGTGCAAGCGAACCACATTCTGAAAAAATAGAGGAACCAAATCGGAGGAGGAAGGCAACTTAGGCAAGGGCACCAAATGGACCATCTTGGAAAAACGATCACACACCACCCAGGTGACAGACATTTTCTGAGATACTGGAAGATCCGAAATAAAATCCATGGAAATGTGCGTCCAAGGCCTATTCGGGACAGGCAAGAGCAAAAGTAAACCGCTGGCACGAGAACAGCAAGGCTTAGCCCGAGCACAAATCCCACAAGACTGCACAAAGGAACGCACATCCCGCGACAAGGAAGGCCACCAGAAGGACCTAGCCACCAAATCTCTGGTACCAAAAATCCCAGGATGACCCGCCAACACCGAAGAATGAACCTCGGAAATAACTCTGCTGGTCCATCTATCCGGAACAAACAGTCTCTCTGGTGGACAACGGTCAGGTCTATCCGCCTGAAATTTCTGCAGCACTCGTCGCAAATCTGGGGAAATGGCAGACAAAATCACTCCCTCTCTGAGAATACCAGCCGGCTCAGAAACTCCCGGAGAGTCAGGCACAAAACTCCTAGAAAGTGCATCAGCCTTCACGTTCTTCGAACCAGGCAGGTATGAGACCACAAAGTTGAAACGGGAGAAAAACAGCGACCAACGAGCCTGTCTAGGATTCAGGCGCTTGGCAGATTCGAGGTAAATCAGGTTTTTGTGATCAGTCAAGACCACCACACGATGTTTAGCTCCTTCGAGCCAATGTCGCCACTCCTCAAATGCCCACTTCATAGCCAACAACTCCCGATTACCAACATCATAATTCCGCTCGGCAGGCGAAAACTTTCTTGAAAAGAAAGCACATGGCTTCATCACAGAGCCATCAGAGCTTCTCTGCGACAAAACAGCCCCTGCTCCAATCTCAGAGGCATCAACCTCGACCTGGAAGGGGAGAGAGACATCTGGTTGACATAAGACTGGAGCTGAAGAAAACCGGTGCTTCAGTTCCCGAAAGGCCTCCACGGCCGCAGGAGACCAATTAGTCACATCAGAACCCTTCTTGGTCAAATCCGTCAAAGGTTTAACCACGCTAGAAAAATTAGCGATGATACGACGGTAAAAATTAGCAAAACCCAAGAACTTCTGAAGACTCTTAACAGACGTAGGCTGAGTCCAGTCATGAATAGCCTGGACCTTGACTGGGTCCATCTCCACAGTAGAAGTAGAAAAAATAAAACCCAAAAAGGAGACCTTCTGTACTCCGAAGAGGCATTTTGAGCCCTTCACAAATAAAGCATTAGCACGCAGGACCTGAAACACCATCCTGACCTGCTTCACATGGGACTCCCAATCATCAGAAAAGACCAAAATGTCATCCAGATAAACAATCATAAATTTATCCAGATATTCTCGGAAGATGTCATGCATGAAGGACTGAAACACAGAAGCAGCATTAGAGAGTCCAAAAGGCATCACCAAGTACTCAAAATGGCCTTCGGGCGTATTAAATGCTGTTTTCCATTCATCTCCCTGCTTAATGCGCACAAGGTTATACGCACCACGGAGATCTATCTTAGTGAACCAACTGGCCCCCTTAATCCGAGCAAACAAATCAGACAATAGTGGCAAAGGATACTGAAATTTGACTGTGATTTTATTCAGAAGACGATAATCTATACAAGGTCTCAAAGAACCGTCCTTCTTGGCCACAAAAAAAAATCCTGCACCAAGAGGGGAAGAGGATGGGCGAATATGTCCCTTCTCCAAAGACTCCTTTATATAACTCCGCATCGCGGCATGCTCTGGTATAGACAAATTAAAAAGTCGTCCCTTAGGGAATTTACTACCAGGAATTAAATTTATAGCACAGTCACAATCCCTATGAGGGGGCAGGGCACTGGACCTGGGCTCATCAAATACATCCTGGTAGTCAGACAAAAACTCAGGGACCTCAGAAGGAGTGGAAGAAGCAATAAACACCAACGGAGTATCGCCAAGAATTCCCTGACAACCCCAACTTGACACAGACATAGCTTTCCAATCTAAAACTGGATTATGAGCCTGCAGCCATGGCAGACCCAAAACGACAACATCATGCAAATTATGCAGAACGAGAAAACGAATCACCTCCTGATGTATGGGAGTCATGCACATGGTCATTTGCGTCCAATACTGAGGCTTATTCTCAGCCAATGGCGTAGCATCAATTCCCCTCAGAGGAGTAGGAAATTCCAAAGGCTCCAGGACAAAACCACAGCGCCTGGCAAACGACAAATCCATCAGATTCAGGGCAGCACCCGAATCCACAAAAGCCATAACCGGGTAGGACGACAAAGAACAAATCAAAGTAACAGACAAAATAAATTTAGGCTGTATCGTACCAATGGTGACAGGTTTAGCGATTTTTTTTAAACGTTTAGAGCATGCTGAGATAGCATGAGTAGAATCACCACAGTAAAAGCACAACCCATTTTGACGTCTATGACTTTGTCGCTCAATTCTGGTCAGAGTTCGGTCACATTGCATAGACTCAGGTCTCTGTTCAGAAAATACCGCCAAAGGATGAGCAGATTTGCGCTCCCGCAAACGCCGATCAACCTGAATGGCTAAAGCCATAGAATCACTCAGACTTGTAGGGGTGGGAAACCCCACAACATTCTTAACGGCCTCAGAAAGACCTTCTCTGAAATTTGCAGCCAGGGCACACTCATTCCATTGAGTAAGCACCGACCATTTCCGAAATTTTTGACAATACACCTCTGCTTCATCCAGACCTTGAGAGATAGCCAGCAACGCTTTTTCTGCCTGATTCTCAAGATTAGGCTCCTCTTAAAGCAGTCCAAGAGCCAGAAAAAGTGCATCTACATTAAGCAATGCAGGATCTCCTGGTGCCAGAGAGAAGGCCCAATCTTGAGGGTCGCCACGCAACAAGGAGATAACAATTTTAACTTGCTGAGCTGAATCACCAGAGGAACAAGGTCTCAGAGACAGAAATAACTTACAATTATTTTTAAAATTCTGAAACCTAGATCTATCTCCAGAAAACAACTCAGGAATGGGTATCTTTGGTTCTGACATAGGGCTATGAATAACAAAATCCTGAACACTTTGCACCCGTGCAGTAAGATGATCCACACTAGAAGTCAGAGTCTGAATATTCATGTCTGCAGCTGAGCTCAAAACCACCCAGAGTTCAAGGGGATGAAAGAAACTAAACAGACTGCAGCAAAGGAAAAGCGGGAAAAAAAAAAAATGTACTCAGGTCTTCTTTTTATCCCACTTCTGCGATGCATTAAACACTTTTTTGGCCTGCTATACTGTTATGATCCTTAGTGGTTGAGGATCACGAATTACTCCAGCTAAGTAACAAACATAGGACAAGCTCTAGGGAGGTGGCAAACTGGACTAACCGCAAATCTGAACCTATCCAAACACACTAGAAGTAGCCGGTGAACGTGCCTTAAAAATCCTAGACGTCTCGAGCCAGCCTGAGGAACTAACTACCCCTAGAGAGAAAGAAAGACCTCTCTTGCCTCCAGAGAAATAATCCCCAAAGATATAGAAGCCCCCAACAAATAATAACGGTGAGGTAAGAGGAAGGCACATACACAGGGGTGAAAACAGATTCAGCAAATGAGGCCCACTAATACTAGATAGCAGAAAATAGTAAGGGGTCTGTGCGGTCAGTAAAAAACCCTAAAATATCCACACTGAGATTTCAAGAACCCCCGCACCAACTAACGGTGTGGGGGGAGAAACTCAGTCCCCTAGAGCAACCAGCAAGCGAGGAGATCACATCTTAGCAAGCTGGACAAGAAACATGATGAATGCTGATAATCAAAAAATGAACGGACAAAAACTTAGCTTGTCTTGGAGAGGCTGGGAGCAAGGTAATCACAAGGAATCTGAAGAGCACTGAATACATTGATAGCAGGCAAGGAACTGAGTATCCAGGTGAGTTAAATAGGAAACGAACCAAGGATAACGAACCAGCTGATGCAGCCAACCTGCAGAAGACAACACTACACAGTACCGCTTGTGACCAGTAGAGGGAGCCTAAAAATAGAGTTCACAACATGTATGTGTCTGAGAATGAAGGACACGCAGCAGGGGTACTCACACAGTCGCATGGCAATAGGCAACGACCAGTGGCTATTATTCGGCCCGCCTTGACCCCGTGGCCCGAGCACCACCAAGTTGCATGAGGGCAGTTCACGCCACTCACTCATTGCTTGACAAGACTGCAGACATACTTCTTGGACATGAGACACACATTTTTGCCCTGCATGATATTGCGGCAATACTGACACTCCAACAGCCAAGACATCTGATTGTACAATGACACTTGCGGCTGCAGTGTTCACTCCTTTTGCCTGACTACGTCAAGTTGCATCGTTGTACTACAATCAACCCCTACTTTACTGCCGGTCCCCAAGAAGGATGGCAGTGATGAGGATTAACTCCAACATGATTGTTCCCAACTCCCGACTGAAGAGACAGCTATTCCATCAAATGTCAGCGAAAATCCACTTCCAGATTCTGATCTGGTGTTATACACGGATGGTTCAAGATATACTGTTGAGTTTGGCAGATTCCACACCGGATACGCTGTTACTACAGAAGACACTGTGGTGCACGGAGCTGCACTCCCTCCCTCACTGTCAGTACAAGAAGCAGAGCTTCAGGCTCAGTCTACTGCATGTGTTCTGGCCAAAGGAAGGCGGGCTAATATATACACGGACTCACGGTATGCATTTGGTATTGCTCATGATTTCGGAGCCCTCTGGGCCAATCGAGGGTTTATTACTACCGCCGGGACTCCAGTGAAGAATGCTGAAGCTGTTAAAACCCTCATAGACTCAATCAAATTACCTACCCAGGTGGCCATTATCAAGGTCAAGGTGCACGGTCCTAGGAACAGTCCACAGACTGTTGGTAACGCTTTTGCGGATATGCAAGTAAAAGCTCCTGCTCTCCTATCTGTTGAACCGACCATACCAACTATGGTGACTACATGCTCTCAGCGTAAACAGTTACAATAAACATTGACCCTACAGGAACCTGATGATCTACGCCAGACTGAGGTTTTCTGTTGGACCCCGCGAGACCGCTTAATGACGATGCAGAGAATGTCCCCAAAGGAAGAAGTGAAGCAGTGGGTGGCTGATGGAGCACGTATGGACAATGGTCTCTGGAAAAAGGACCAACTTGTGTGTCTTCCTAAGCGGATGTACCCTGCTATTGCCACGTGGGCACATGGGCCCACACATTGAGGAAAAAACCAGGCCCTTGCCCTAGTACAAAAATTCTACTGGGCTCCAGGTATTTCTACAGTCCTGACAGCACTCAACTGTGCATGTAATATCTGTCAGACCTGCAATCCCAGTCAACTTCAACGTGTACCCCCGAAGCACCTTGCTTAGCCCCACTATCCTTTCCAAAGGCTCCAGGTGGACTACATCACGTTACCTAAGTCTGGAAGGTATGAATATTGTCTGGTGGTTGTCGACATGTTCTCCAGTTGTCCGGAAGCATTCCCCGTTACCAACCAACATGACTGCAAAAACTACAGCAAAGAAACTGGTGATGGAAGTCATATACAGATATGGTGATCCAGAAGTTGTTGAAAGTGACCAAGGCCCGGCCCTTTCTTCTCATGTGTATCAAGAGGTTCTGACAATGCTTGGATCCACTGTAGCCCTCCATACTCCGCACCATCCACAATCCAGTGGGAAAGTTGAGAGGCTGAACGGCACACTGAAGGGACAATTGACCAAAATGATGCAGGAGACTACGGCTCCATGGCCAGAGCTCCTACCCATTGTACTGTACCACATTCATACTACCCCTATTGCAAAACATGGCCTGTCCCCATATGAGATATTGTTTGGTACCAGGCCCCCAGTTGCAAATTTCCAGCCTCAGCAGTTGTCAGGGGAAACTGACCGTGCTGTTCAATATGTTATTCAGCTTAGTAAAAATCTTGCTAACACCCATGCTCTAGTTTCCTCTTCCCTTCCAGATTCAGCAGAAACCGACACTTGTTACAACTTGAAGCCTGGTGATTTTGTGGTCGTGAAAAGTCATGTCAGAAAATGCGGACTAGAACCCTTGTATGACAGTCCCTATCAGGTAACTAAGAAAAATAAATTAAAGCAGGCTTCATTTTGTGCTTTTCGACTCCATCATGCTGTGTTGAGATAAATTTTTGTTATTAGGCTAAAGTTCATAGTTGTTATGAGACCTTGATTATTCCAGCCCGAACAAGATATGACACTGAAGGTATATTGTTCTACGAGACCTTGACGTGCAGGCTGTTCCTGCATTCTTATAGGTTAAGAACTGTGAGCGTGTTCTTATGTTGATTGGTTGAAGTGTAACTTGTTAAGATTATGAAAAGTGTGACACAATAAACGGGGCTCAGAGATCTGCTCAATCCCCCCAAACAGAGACACATGTCTCCGTCTGGTCATTTTCAGCTGCCGGCAACGCCCTGTGGATCAATTTGAAAATCACTGTGTTAACCGTGAAGGGTTACTTCAGATCCTCCTTTAACAGTGTCCTTGCGTATTCACCTTTTGTAACACACTCGCCATCTTTTTTGCGGCTTACCTTTTCTTCCAGTTGGCGGGACCATCCCCGGAAAATACTGGCCTGGAATGATACGAGCACCTTCAGTTCCGGAAGTACTGGGGCTCGCTCCTTCCGAAGTGCCAAATATCAAGGCCTTAACCACTACCTCCTGGAACTGAAGGTATGACGTATCGGTGTAGCGTGCACATCGTGACAGCAGGAAAGCGTTGAGCATTGCCATTTGTACAATGTGCACGGCCAGCTTTTTGTACCACACCTTGGCCTTTCTCAAAGCACTGTACGGTTGGAGGAGTTGATCAGAGAGATCAACGCCCCCCATGCTTTTGTTGTACCCCAGTACACAGTCTGCTTTGCTAACCTGTGTAGAGGTACCCCGTACAGTGCTGAGGGCGCTGCCATCACCGTGTATGGTGGTCAAGAGAAGGACATCCCTCTACTTGACCAACAGCAGGTGGTCTCTACATTGGGCTCTGCTCTCACCTTTTCTGAGCATCTGCCCAAGTAGCATCTTCGGGAGGCCTCTATGATTTTTGCACACAGTACCGCAGGCTGCGGTACCTCGCGCAGAGGGATTTGTAGAGTGGGACGCTGGTATAAAAGTTATCGGTGTAGAGGTGATAACCTTTATCCAGGCAGTGGGTGCAACAAATCCCACACAATCTTCCCACTCACACCCAGGACAGGAGGACACTCAGTGGGTTCAATCCTGGTGTCCTTCCCTTCATACACTCTAAACCTGTGGATGTACCCTGAAGTACTCTCACACAGCTTGTAGAGTTTGATTCCGAAACCTGGCCCTCTTGCTGGGCAAGGTACTGGCGGAATCCGAGCCTTCCCTTAAAATGGACTAAGGAGTCGTCCACGCAGATGTCCCTTTTGGGCACGTACACTTCCGAAAACTTTTTGTTGAAGTGTTTGATGACCAGCCGAATTTTGAACAGGCGGTCAAAGTTGGGTACATCTCGTGGGGGAAACTGTGCATTATCGGAATAATGCAGGAACTTGTGGATGGCCTCAAAACGCTTCCGAACCATGACCATTCGGAACACTGGAGTGTTATATAAAAATCTACACACCAATATTGCCGAATTTCTGGCTTCTTCACGATCCCCATGTGGAGGACCAGGCCCCAAAACTGCATCATTTCAACTGCGTCTACATGCTCCAAAAATTGACGAGCATACAAATTAGTTTGCTCCACCATGAGGTTAATAAAATCCTCAGAGGAAAAGACTGAAAAAGTCTGTTTCTGTGAGGCCGGCGGTGTCAAACTTGATTCCTGATTCTGCCACAAAATCAGGAATCAGTGGCTCGTAATTTTTTTGGGGCGAGGTCCAGATGGGGTCCACAGTGGGGAGCACTGGTTCAGGAATGGTGGGCGCTGCCTCATCTTCTGTCCTGGGGCGTCTGCGTGGCGGTTCCGCAGAACCCGAGGAGGAAGATGAGGAGGAGGAAGAGGATGAAAAATCTTAAGAGTAAAGAAAAGTGGGATCCTCACCCTCACTGTCAGTGTCGGAGGCAAGGAAAGAATATGCCTCCTCCAATGAATAGCTCTGATGGGACGAACGGGACATTTTTGTGTGAATATGGTGCTTGGGTGTACTTTATTGATAACTGTATGTGTATGTGTGGGGGGATAGTGATTGGTGCAAACTATTATCTGAAAACGCTAAAAGAAAAAACAGCAAATGGGGAGAAAAAAATACCTGTGAAAAGAAAAGTCTAAAACAGCAAGCCCTAGCTCTGATAACTGAACTGCTTCACTTATCGAAATTCGGCGGCTGCTGGATGTGCACACGGAGATGGCAAAAATAAGTGTCTAAAACAGCAGGCCCAGCTCTGATAAGTGAACTGTTTCACTTATAAAAGTTTGGCGGCTGCTTGATGTGCGCACGGGGGTCGAGCAAGGGGATGTGGAAAAAAAAAAAAGGAAAACGGTAGGCACAAGCTCTGATAAGTGAACTGTCGCTTATCAAAGTTTGGCAGCTGCGAATGTGTGTATGGAGTTGGCGTAAAGGGGGTGAGAAAAAAAGCGAGCGCGAGTGTTGATCGGTGAACTACGTCACCAATGAACGCTCGGCGGTGCAAAGGGGGGTGGAGTGGGGTAAAAAGAGGGGGAAGGGGGGATGGGGGTGGATGAAGAGATCGGGCAGGGATCAGTGATCAACACGCACGGTTGCAGTCAGGTGGCGCAAAGGGGGGTGAAAAAAAAACAGGAAAACGGCAGGCACAAACTCTGATAAATGAACTGTGTCACTTATCAAAGTTTGGCGGCTGTGGGATGTGTGTATGGAGGTTGTGCAAATGGGCTGAGGGAAAAAAAGCGAGCGCAAGAGTAGGTAAGTGAACTATGTCACCAATGAACGCTCAGCAGCTGTTAAATGAGCGCACGGAAGGAGTTGCAAAGGGGGGCGGAGGGGGGGAAAGAGGGGGATGGGGGGATGAGGGTGGATGTGGGGATTGGGCAGGGATCAGTGATCAAAACGTACGGTTGTAGCCAGGTGGCACAAAGAGGATGAAAAAAAAAAAGGGAAACGGCAGGCACAAACTCTGATAAGTGAACTGCGTCACTTATCAAAGTTTGGCGGCTGCAGGATGTGTGTACGGAGTTGGTGCAAAGAGGGCTGAGGAAAAAAAGCGAGCGCGAGCGTTGATCGGTGAACTGCGTCATCAATTAACGCTCGGCGGCTACTAAATGTGCACGGAGGTGGCGCGATCGATGCGATTCCGATTCAATTTTGCCTAGGATCGAATACATCGGTACTCGATCCTAGCCTGTGACCTCATTATTTCAGCAGCTCCGATTGGCTAAAACAATGAGAATGGCTGCTCAGAATTGAACAGCCAATCACAGCGATCGGGAGGCCGGGTGGGCGGTGACATTGCCCTGGATGCCGACACCATCTTCCCTAAAGTAAGATGGCGTCGGAATTTTATTGCATTAAAGGGCATGACGTACTATCCCGTCGAGGGTCAGATAGGCCCAGGTCACCTCGACAAGATAGTACGTCTAAGTTCAGAGAGGCGTTAAATTTCGTCAGAACCAAGAGCTGCCACGAATCCCATAATTAACTGTGACGGTATTCCCCTTTCAACGAGATGCCTCTTGACCTTTAAAGGGATCATGTCAGCAGGATTGTGCTCAGTGACTACAGACAGTGTCAGGTCGGTGCTGTTATACTGATACCTGTGATCAGGATTGTGCTCAGTGACTACAGTGTCAGGTCGGTGCCGTTATACTGATTACACTGATACCTGTGATCAGGATTGTGCTCAGTGACTACAGTGTCAGGGCGGTGCCGTTATACTGATTACACTGATACCTGTGATCAGGATTGTGCTCAGTGACTATAGACAGTGTCAGGTCGGTGCCGTTATACTGATTACACTGATACCTGTGATCAGGATTGTGCTCGGTGACTACAGACAGTGTCAGGTCGGTGCTGTTATACTGATTACACTGATACCTGTGATCAGGATTGTGCTCAGTGACTACAGGCATTGTCAGGTCGGTGCCGTTGTACTGATTACACTGATACCTGTGGTCAGGATTGTGCTCAGTGACTACAGACAGTCAGGTCGGTGCCGTTATACTGATTACACTGATACCTGTGATCAGGATTGTGCTCAGTGACAACAGTGTCAGGTCGGTGCCGTTATACTGATTACACTGATACCAGTGAACAGGATTGTGCTCAGTGACTACAGTGTCAGGTCGGTGCCGTTATACTGATATCTGTGATCAGGATTGTGCTCAGTGACTACAGACAGTGTCAGGTCGGTGCCGTTATACTGATTACACTGATACCTGTGAGCAGGATTGTGCTCAGTGACTACAGGCAGTGTCAGGTCGGTGCCGTTATACTGATTACACTGATATCTGTGATCAGGATTGTGCTCAGTGACTACAGACAGTGTCAGGTCGGTGCCGTTATACTGATTACACTGATACCTGTGATCAGGATTGTGCTCAGTGACAACAGTGTCAGGTCGGTGCCGTTATACTGATTACACTGATACCTGTGATCAGGATTGTGCTCAGTGACTACAGACAGTGTCAGGTCGGTGCCGTTATACTGATACCTGTGATCAGGATTGTGCTCAGTGACTACAGGCAGTGTCAGGTCGGTGCCGTTATACTGATTACACTGATACCTGTGATCAGGATTGTGCTCAGTGACTACAGTGTCAGGTCGGTGCCGTTATACTGATTACACTGATACCTGTGATCAGGATTGTGCTCAGTGACTACAGTGTCAGGGCGGTGCCGTTATACTGATTACACTGATACCTGTGATCAGGATTGTGCTCGGTGACTACAGACAGTGTCAGGTCGGTGCTGTTATACTGATTACACTGATACCTGTGATCAGGATTGTGCTCAGTGACTACAGGCATTGTCAGGTCGGTGCCGTTGTACTGATTACACTGATACCTGTGGTCAGGATTGTGCTCAGTGACTACAGACAGTCAGGTCGGTGCCGTTATACTGATTACACTGATACCTGTGATCAGGATTGTGCTCAGTGACAACAGTGTCAGGTCGGTGCCGTTATACTGATTACACTGATACCAGTGAACAGGATTGTGCTCAGTGACTACAGTGTCAGGTCGGTGCCGTTATACTGATATCTGTGATCAGGATTGTGCTCAGTGACTACAGACAGTGTCAGGTCGGTGCCGTTATACTGATTACACTGATACCTGTGAGCAGGATTGTGCTCAGTGACTACAGGCAGTGTCAGGTCGGTGCCGTTATACTGATTACACTGATATCTGTGATCAGGATTGTGCTCAGTGACTACAGACAGTGTCAGGTCGGTGCCGTTATACTGATTACACTGATACCTGTGATCAGGATTGTGCTCAGTGACAACAGTGTCAGGTCGGTGCCGTTATACTGATTACACTGATATCTGTGATCAGGATTGTGCTCAGTGACTACAGACAGTGTCAGGTCGGTGCCGTTATACTGATTACACTGATACCTGTGATCAGGATTGTGCTCAGTGACAACAGTGTCAGGTCGGTGCCGTTATACTGATTACACTGATACCTGTGATCAGGATTGTGCTCAGTGACTACAGACAGTGTCAGGTCGGTGCCGTTATACTGATACCTGTGATCAGGATTGTGCTCAGTGACTACAGGCAGTGTCAGGTCGGTGCCGTTATACTGATTACACTGATATCTGTGATCAGGATTGTGCTCAGTGACTACAGACAGTGTCAGGTCGGTGCCGTTATACTGATTACACTGATACCTGTGATCAGGATTGTGCTCAGTGACAACAGGCAGTGTCACGTTGGCACCGTTATACTGATTACACTGATACCTGTGATCAGGATTGTGCTCAGTGACTACAGGCATTGTCAGGTCGGTGCCGTTGTACTGATTACACTGATACCTGTGGTCAGGATTGTGCTCAGTGACTACAGACAGTCAGGTCGGTGCCGTTATACTGATTACACTGATACCTGTGATCAGGATTGTGCTCAGTGACAACAGTGTCAGGTCGGTGCCGTTATACTGATTACACTGATACCAGTGAACAGGATTGTGCTCAGTGACTACAGTGTCAGGTCGGTGCCGTTATACTGATATCTGTGATCAGGATTGTGCTCAGTGACTACAGACAGTGTCAGGTCGGTGCCGTTATACTGATTACACTGATACCTGTGAGCAGGATTGTGCTCAGTGACTACAGGCAGTGTCAGGTCGGTGCCGTTATACTGATTACACTGATATCTGTGATCAGGATTGTGCTCAGTGACTACAGACAGTGTCAGGTCGGTGCCGTTATACTGATTACACTGATACCTGTGATCAGGATTGTGCTCAGTGACAACAGTGTCAGGTCGGTGCCGTTATACTGATTACACTGATACCTGTGATCAGGATTGTGCTCAGTGACTACAGACAGTGTCAGGTCGGTGCCGTTATACTGATACCTGTGATCAGGATTGTGCTCAGTGACTACAGGCAGTGTCAGGTCGGTGCCGTTATACTGATTACACTGATATCTGTGATCAGGATTGTGCTCAGTGACTACAGACAGTGTCAGGTCGGTGCCGTTATACTGATTACACTGATACCTGTGATCAGGATTGTGCTCAGTGACAACAGGCAGTGTCAGGTCGGTGCCGTTATACTGATACCTGTGATCAGGATTGTGCTCAGTGACTATAGACAGTGTCAGGTCGGTGCCGTTATACTGATTACACTGATACCTGTGATCAGGATTGTGCTCAGTGACTACAGGCAGTGTCAGGTCAGCGCCGTTATACTGATTACACTGATACCTGTGATCTGGATTGTGCTCAGTGACTACAGGCAGTGTCAGGTCGGTGCCGTTATACTGATTACACTGATACCTGTGATCAGGATTGTGCTCAGTGACTACAGACAGTGTCACGTCGGCACCGTTATACTGCTTACACTGATACCTGTGGTCAGGATTGTGCTCAGTGACTACAGACAGTGTCAGGTCGGTGCCGTTATACTGATTACACTGATACCTGTGATCAGGATTGTGCTCAGTGACTACAGGCAGTGTCAGGTCGGTGCCGTTATACTGATTACACTGATATGTGTGATCAGGATTCTGCTCAGTGACTACAGACAGTGTCAGGTCGGTGCCGTTATACTGATTACACTTATACCTGTGATCAGGATTGTGCTCAGTGACAACAGTGTCAGGTCGGTGCCGTTATACTGATTACACTGATACCTGTGATCAGGATTGTGTTCAGTGACTACAGACAGTGTCAGGTCGGAGCCGTTATACTGATTACACTGATACCTGTGATCAGGATTGTGCTCAGTGACTACAGACAGTGTCAGGTCGGTGCCATTATACTGATTACACTGATATCTGTGATCAGGATTGTGCTCAGTGACTACAGACAGTGTCAGGTCGGTGCCGTTATACTGATTACACTGATACCTGTGATCAGGATTGTGCTCAGTAACAACAGTGTCAGGTCGGTGCCGTTATACTGATTACACTGATACCTGTGATCAGGATTGTGCTCAGTGACTACCGACAGAGTCAGGTCGGCACCGTTATACTGATTACACTGATACCTGTGATCAGGATTGTGCTCAGTGACTACAGACAGTGTCAGGTCGGTGCCGTTATACTGATTACACTGATACCTGTGATCAGGATTGTGCTCAGTGACTACAGACAGTGTCAGGTCGGTGCCGTTATACTGATTACACTGATACCTGTGATCAGGATTGTGCTCAGTGACAACAGGCAGTGTCACGTTGGCACCGTTATACTGATTACACTGATACCTGTGATCAGGATTGTGCTCAGTGACTACAGGCATTGTCAGGTCGGTGCCGTTGTACTGATTACACTGATACCTGTGGTCAGGATTGTGCTCAGTGACTACAGACAGTCAGGTCGGTGCCATTATACTGATTACACTGATACCTGTGATCAGGATTGTGCTCAGTGACAACAGTGTCAGGTCGGTGCCGTTATACTGATTACACTGATACCAGTGAACAGGATTGTGCTCAGTGACTACAGTGTCAGGTCGGTGCCGTTATACTGATATCTGTGATCAGGATTGTGCTCAGTGACTACAGACAGTGTCAGGTCGGTGCCGTTATACTGATTACACTGATACCTGTGAGCAGGATTGTGCTCAGTGACTACAGGCAGTGTCAGGTCGGTGCCGTTATACTGATTACACTGATATCTGTGATCAGGATTGTGCTCAGTGACTACAGACAGTGTCAGGTCGGTGCCGTTATACTGATTACACTGATACCTGTGATCAGGATTGTGCTCAGTGACAACAGTGTCAGGTCGGTGCCGTTATACTGATTACACTGATACCTGTGATCAGGATTGTGCTCAGTGACTACAGACAGTGTCAGGTCGGTGCCGTTATACTGATACCTGTGATCAGGATTGTGCTCAGTGACTACAGGCAGTGTCAGGTCGGTGCCGTTATACTGATTACACTGATATCTGTGATCAGGATTGTGCTCAGTGACTACAGACAGTGTCAGGTCGGTGCCGTTATACTGATTACACTGATACCTGTGATCAGGATTGTGCTCAGTGACAACAGGCAGTGTCAGGTCGGTGCCGTTATACTGATTACACTGATACCTGTGATCAGGATTGTGCTCAGTGACTATAGACAGTGTCAGGTCGGTGCCGTTATACTGATTACACTGATACCTGTGATCAGGATTGTGCTCAGTGACTACAGGCAGTGTCAGGTCAGCGCCGTTATACTGATTACACTGATACCTGTGATCTGGATTGTGCTCAGTGACTACAGGCAGTGTCAGGTCGGTGCCGTTATACTGATTACACTGATACCTGTGATCAGGATTGTGCTCAGTGACTACAGACAGTGTCACGTCGGCACCGTTATACTGCTTACACTGATACCTGTGGTCAGGATTGTGCTCAGTGACTACAGACAGTGTCAGGTCGGTGCAGTTATACTGCTTACACTGATACCTGTGGTCAGGATTGTGCTCAGTGACTACAGACAGTGTCAGGTCGGTGCCGTTATACTGATTACACTGATACCTGTGATCAGGATTGTGCTCAGTGACTACAGGCAGTGTCAGGTCGGTGCCGTTATACTGATTACACTGATATGTGTGATCAGGATTCTGCTCAGTGACTACAGACAGTGTCAGGTCGGTGCCGTTATACTGATTACACTGATACCTGTGATCAGGATTGTGCTCAGTGACAACAGTGTCAGGTCGGTGCCGTTATACTGATTACACTGATACCTGTGATCAGGATTGTGCTCAGTGACTACAGACAGTGTCAGGTCGGTGCCGTTATACTGATACCTGTGATCAGGATTGTGCTCAGTGACTACAGGCAGTGTCAGGTCGGTGCCGTTATACTGATTACACTGATATCTGTGATCAGGATTGTGCTCAGTGACTACAGACAGTGTCAGGTCGGTGCCGTTATACTGATTACACTGATACCTGTGATCAGGATTGTGCTCAGTGACAACAGGCAGTGTCACGTTGGCACCGTTATACTGATTACACTGATACCTGTGATCAGGATTGTGCTCAGTGACTACAGGCATTGTCAGGTCGGTGCCGTTGTACTGATTACACTGATACCTGTGGTCAGGATTGTGCTCAGTGACTACAGACAGTCAGGTCGGTGCCGTTATACTGATTACACTGATACCTGTGATCAGGATTGTGCTCAGTGACAACAGTGTCAGGTCGGTGCCGTTATACTGATTACACTGATACCAGTGAACAGGATTGTGCTCAGTGACTACAGTGTCAGGTCGGTGCCGTTATACTGATATCTGTGATCAGGATTGTGCTCAGTGACTACAGACAGTGTCAGGTCGGTGCCGTTATACTGATTACACTGATACCTGTGAGCAGGATTGTGCTCAGTGACTACAGGCAGTGTCAGGTCGGTGCCGTTATACTGATTACACTGATATCTGTGATCAGGATTGTGCTCAGTGACTACAGACAGTGTCAGGTCGGTGCCGTTATACTGATTACACTGATACCTGTGATCAGGATTGTGCTCAGTGACAACAGTGTCAGGTCGGTGCCGTTATACTGATTACACTGATACCTGTGATCAGGATTGTGCTCAGTGACTACAGACAGTGTCAGGTCGGTGCCGTTATACTGATACCTGTGATCAGGATTGTGCTCAGTGACTACAGGCAGTGTCAGGTCGGTGCCGTTATACTGATTACACTGATATCTGTGATCAGGATTGTGCTCAGTGACTACAGACAGTGTCAGGTCGGTGCCGTTATACTGATTACACTGATACCTGTGATCAGGATTGTGCTCAGTGACAACAGGCAGTGTCAGGTCGGTGCCGTTATACTGATACCTGTGATCAGGATTGTGCTCAGTGACTATAGACAGTGTCAGGTCGGTGCCGTTATACTGATTACACTGATACCTGTGATCAGGATTGTGCTCAGTGACTACAGGCAGTGTCAGGTCAGCGCCGTTATACTGATTACACTGATACCTGTGATCTGGATTGTGCTCAGTGACTACAGGCAGTGTCAGGTCGGTGCCGTTATACTGATTACACTGATACCTGTGATCAGGATTGTGCTCAGTGACTACAGACAGTGTCACGTCGGCACCGTTATACTGCTTACACTGATACCTGTGGTCAGGATTGTGCTCAGTGACTACAGACAGTGTCAGGTCGGTGCCGTTATACTGATTACACTGATACCTGTGATCAGGATTGTGCTCAGTGACTACAGGCAGTGTCAGGTCGGTGCCGTTATACTGATTACACTGATATGTGTGATCAGGATTCTGCTCAGTGACTACAGACAGTGTCAGGTCGGTGCCGTTATACTGATTACACTTATACCTGTGATCAGGATTGTGCTCAGTGACAACAGTGTCAGGTCGGTGCCGTTATACTGATTACACTGATACCTGTGATCAGGATTGTGTTCAGTGACTACAGACAGTGTCAGGTCGGAGCCGTTATACTGATTACACTGATACCTGTGATCAGGATTGTGCTCAGTGACTACAGACAGTGTCAGGTCGGTGCCGTTATACTGATTACACTGATACCTGTGATCAGGATTGTGCTCAGTAACAACAGTGTCAGGTCGGTGCCGTTATACTGATTACACTGATACCTGTGATCAGGATTGTGCTCAGTGACTACCGACAGAGTCAGGTCGGCACCGTTATACTGATTACACTGATACCTGTGATCAGGATTGTGCTCAGTGACTACAGACAGTGTCAGGTCGGTGCCGTTATACTGATTACACTGATACCTGTGATCAGGATTGTGCTCAGTGACTACAGACAGTGTCAGGTCGGTGCCGTTATACTGATACCTGTGATCAGGATTGTGCTGTGACTACAGGCAGTGTCAGGTCGGTGCCGTTATACTGATTACACTGATATCTGTGATCAGGATTGTGCTCAGTGACTACAGACAGTGTCAGGTCGGTGCCGTTATACTGATTACACTGATACCTGTGATCAGGATTGTGCTCAGTGACAACAGGCAGTGTCACGTTGGCACCGTTATACTGATTACACTGATACCTGTGATCAGGATTGTGCTCAGTGACTACAGGCATTGTCAGGTCGGTGCCGTTGTACTGATTACACTGATACCTGTGGTCAGGATTGTGCTCAGTGACTACAGACAGTCAGGTCGGTGCCATTATACTGATTACACTGATACCTGTGATCAGGATTGTGCTCAGTGACAACAGTGTCAGGTCGGTGCCGTTATACTGATTACACTGATACCAGTGAACAGGATTGTGCTCAGTGACTACAGTGTCAGGTCGGTGCCGTTATACTGATATCTGTGATCAGGATTGTGCTCAGTGACTACAGACAGTGTCAGGTCGGTGCCGTTATACTGATTACACTGATACCTGTGAGCAGGATTGTGCTCAGTGACTACAGGCAGTGTCAGGTCGGTGCCGTTATACTGATTACACTGATATCTGTGATCAGGATTGTGCTCAGTGACTACAGACAGTGTCAGGTCGGTGCCGTTATACTGATTACACTGATACCTGTGATCAGGATTGTGCTCAGTGACAACAGTGTCAGGTCGGTGCCGTTATACTGATTACACTGATACCTGTGATCAGGATTGTGCTCAGTGACTACAGACAGTGTCAGGTCGGTGCCGTTATACTGATACCTGTGATCAGGATTGTGCTCAGTGACTACAGGCAGTGTCAGGTCGGTGCCGTTATACTGATTACACTGATATCTGTGATCAGGATTGTGCTCAGTGACTACAGACAGTGTCAGGTCGGTGCCGTTATACTGATTACACTGATACCTGTGATCAGGATTGTGCTCAGTGACAACAGGCAGTGTCAGGTCGGTGCCGTTATACTGATTACACTGATACCTGTGATCAGGATTGTGCTCAGTGACTATAGACAGTGTCAGGTCGGTGCCGTTATACTGATTACACTGATACCTGTGATCAGGATTGTGCTCAGTGACTACAGGCAGTGTCAGGTCAGCGCCGTTATACTGATTACACTGATACCTGTGATCTGGATTGTGCTCAGTGACTACAGGCAGTGTCAGGTCGGTGCCGTTATACTGATTACACTGATACCTGTGATCAGGATTGTGCTCAGTGACTACAGACAGTGTCACGTCGGCACCGTTATACTGCTTACACTGATACCTGTGGTCAGGATTGTGCTCAGTGACTACAGACAGTGTCAGGTCGGTGCCGTTATACTGATTACACTGATACCTGTGATCAGGATTGTGCTCAGTGACTACAGGCAGTGTCAGGTCGGTGCCGTTATACTGATTACACTGATATGTGTGATCAGGATTGTGCTCAGTGACTACAGACAGTGTCAGGTCGGTGCCGTTATACTGATTACACTTATACCTGTGATCAGGATTGTGCTCAGTGACAACAGTGTCAGGTCGGTGCCGTTATACTGATTACACTGATACCTGTGATCAGGATTGTGTTCAGTGACTACAGACAGTGTCAGGTCGGAGCCGTTATACTGATTACACTGATACCTGTGATCAGGATTGTGCTCAGTCACTACAGACAGTGTCAGGTCGGTGCCATTATACTGATTACACTGATATCTGTGATCAGGATTGTGCTCAGTGACTACAGACAGTGTCAGGTCGGTGCCGTTATACTGATTACACTGATACCTGTGATCAGGATTGTGCTCAGTAACAACAGTGTCAGGTCGGTGCCGTTATACTGATTACACTGATACCTGTGATCAGGATTGTGCTCAGTGACTACCGACAGAGTCAGGTCGGCACCGTTATACTGATTACACTGATACCTGTGATCAGGATTGTGCTCAGTGACTACAGACAGTGTCAGGTCGGTGCCGTTATACTGATTACACTGATACCTGTGATCAGGATTGTGCTCAGTGACTACAGACAGTGTCAGGTCGGTGCCGCTATACTGATTACACTGATACCTGTGATCAGGATTGTGCTCAGTCACTACAGACAGTGTCAGGTCGGCGCCGTTATACTGATTACACTGATACCTGTGATCAGGATTGTGCTCAGTGACTACAGTGTCAGGTCAGAGCTGTTATACTGATTACACTGATACCTGTGATCAGGATTGTGCTCAGTGACTACAGTGTCAGGTCGGCGCCGTTATACTGATTACACTGATACCTGTGATCAGGATTCTGCTCAGTGACTACAGTGTCAGGTCGGTGCCGTTATACTGATTACACTGATATGTGTGATCAGGATTGTGCTCAGTGACTACAGACAGTGTCAGGTTGGTGCCGTTATACTGATTACACGGATACCTGTGATCAGGATTGTGCTCAGTGACAACAGTGTCAGTTCGGTGCCGTTATACTGATTACACTGATACCTGTGATCAGGATTGTGCTCAGTGACTACAGTGTCAGGTCGGTGCCGTTATACTGATTACACTGATACCTGTGATCAGGATTGTGCTCAGTGACTACAGACAGTGTCAGGTCGGTGCCGTTATACTGATTACACTGATACCTGTGATCAGGATTGTGCTCAGTGACTACAGACAGTGTCAGGTCGGTGCCGCTATACTGATTACACTGATACCTGTGATCAGGATTGTGCTCAGTGACTACAGACAGTGTCAGGTCGGCGCCGTTATACTGATTACACTGATACCTGTGATCAGGATTGTGCTCAGTGACTACAGTGTCAGGTCAGAGCTGTTATACTGATTACACTGATACCTGTGATCAGGATTGTGCTCAGTGACTACAGTGTCAGGTCGGCGCCGTTATACTGATTACACTGATACCTGTGATCAGGATTGTGCTCAGTGACTACAGACAGTGTCAGGTCGGTGCCGTTATACTGATTACACTGATATGTGTGATCAGGATTGTGCTGTGACTACAGACAGTGTCAGGTTGGTGCCGTTATACTGATTACACGGATACCTGTGATCAGGATTGTGCTCAGTGACAACAGTGTCAGGTCGGTGCCGTTATACTGATTACCCTGATACCTGTGATCAGGATTGTGCTCAGTGACTACAGACAGTGTCACGTCAGTGCCGTTATACTGATTACACTGATACCTGTGAACAGGATTGTGCTCAGTGACTACAGTGTCAGGTCGGTGCCGTTATACTGATTACACTGATACCTGTGATCAGGATTGTGCTCAGTGACTACAGTGTCAGGTCGGCGCCGTTATACTGATTACACTGATACCTGTGATCAGGATTGTGCTCAGTGACTACAGACAGTGTCAGGTGTGAGGGATCAGCGACCTGTCAGCAGTCTGCATTATGAATACCTAATCAGGCCGCCCTGGAGCACGGGCTGATCATTAACTCAAAACCTGAGAATAAATATTACACAAAAATGTTAGCACCACGCCAGATCACTGCTCTGACAAGCAGGGCCTCCAGCGTGTCACTTCACTCACCCGCGCTGCGGTCGGTTCTCCCCTTTCTTGTGCTCCGCATGCTTCCAGCAGAGCTTCCAGCCGGGCCTTTAGTCATGACCATAGAGCACGCGCGCTCCTGCCTTCTTAAAGGGCCAGCGTGTGCACTTGCTACCTCCCCAGCCAATGGTTGCATATCAGTGCAAATCCTACCTACTGCACTCTGGTGCAGATCCTGCCCGCTGCACTCTGGTGCAGATCCTGCCTGCTGCACTCTGGTGCAGATCCTGCCCAGTGCACTCTGGTGCAGATCCCGCCTGCTGCACTCTGACTTAATTCCCGGACCTACACCCTCTAGAGGTCGAATGTACCCTCTGTCCCCAGCCAAGATTTAAGTTATGTCGGACTATATTCTGGAGAATTTGGCCAGGGGGTTCATTCAGAAGTCCTCGTCTCCTGCTAGGGCCGGGTTTTTCTTTAAGAAGGATGGATCACTCCGACCCTATATAGATTATCGGGGTCTCAACCAGATCACGGTGAAAAATAAATGCCCTATCCCATTGATCACTGAGTTGTTTGACCGAGGTGCCAGGATCTTCACCAAATTAGATTTAAGGGGTGCCTACAATCTAATCCGCATTCGCCGGGGAGACTAATGGAAGACTGCTTTGAACACCAGGGACAGACATTTGAATACCAATTGATGCCCTTCAGTCTCAGTAATGCACCGGCCATTTTTCAAGAGTTCATCAGTGATATCTTCCGGGACCTGCTTTATTCCTGCGTTGTTGTGTATCTGGACGATATTTTGTTATTTTCCCTGGATTTGGCCTCCCACAGACGAGCAGTTCAGCAAGTTCTTCAGCATCTTAGGGAGAATCGACTCTACACCAAGTATGAGAAATGCGTTTTCGAACAGTCCTTTCTTCCCTTCTTAGGTTACATTATCTCAGATACCGAACTCAGGATGGATCCTGAGAAAGTCTCTTCCATCCTTAAATGGCCGCTGCCCATTGGAGTCAAAGCAATGCAGAGATTCCTTGGCTTTGCTAACTATTATCGACAATTCATTCCTCACTTCTCCACTCTGACCGCTCCCATCTCTGCTATGGCCCGAAAAGGAGCCGATCCCAAGAACTGGTCCTCTGAGGCTGAGGAGGCCTTCTGCTCTTAAATGGTCCTTTTCCACTGCTCATGTTCTGCATCGTCTGGATTTGAACAAACAGTTCTTCTTAGAGGTAGACGCATCCTCGTTAGGGGCTGGAGCTGTGCTCACTCAGAAATCTACCTCGGGTCGCCGCGTATCCTGTGGTTTCTTCTCTTAGGCCTTCTCTGCTCCAGAGCGCGACTACTCCATTGGTGATTAAGAGTTACTCACCATTAAGATGGCTTTAGAGAAGTGGCGATATCTGTTGGAGGGCTCAGTCAATCCAGTGGTTATCTACACGGACCATAAGAACCTGGCATACCTCCAGTCGGCCAAGAAACTTAGTCCACGCCAAGCCAGATGGTCTTTGTTTTTTGCCCGCTTTAACTTTTTGTTGCATTTCAGGTCTGGTGACAAGAATGTCAGAGCTGATGCCCTCTCTCGTTCTTTTTTGTCTGGGGACCAAGAGGAGGATCCTCAATTTATCATCGAACCGTCCAAGATGGTCACTGTCACTTCGCAAATTCCCCCAGGAAAAACCCTTGTGGCTGAATCCGATGAGTGGGTTTTGTCTTGGGGCCTCTCGTCCAAGGTGGCTGGTCACGAGGGACAAAGGAAGACTCTACTGTTGATTTCTCGCCACTACTGGTGGCCATCCATGAGAAGGGAGATCTATTCTTATGTGGCTGCTTGTCCGATTTGTGCCTGCGATAAGGTCCCCAGACGACTTCCTACCCATTCTCTCCTGCCATTGCCCGTGCGATCTGGTCCATGGCAGCACATAGCAATGGACTTCATTACAGATTTGACAGCATCTGAGGATTGCACCGTTATCTGGGTAGTCATGGATCACTTCTCCAAAAGGGCGCATTTTACCCCATTGTCTGCTCTCCTGTCTGCTCCTGAACTGGCTGACAGCTTCATCAAACATATTTTCCACCTGCACGGATTTCCTCACCACATTGTGTCCGATTGAGGTTTGCAGTTCACTTCCAGATTCTGGCGAGCTCTCTGTAAACATCTGGATATCGTCTTGGACTTCTCGTCCTATCACCCTCAGTCCAATTGGCAAGTGGAGCGTGTCAACCAGGTCCTGGGTAACTATCTGTAACACTTCGTCAATGCCCACCATGATTGGGTGAAATTACTTCCCTTCTTGTACAACTATCATGTTGGTGAAGCCTCAAGAGAATCTCCTTTCTACATTGTGTTCGGTCGACAACCCGAGGTTCTTCTTCTGGTGACTGTTCTTTCTGATGTTCCTGCGGCAGATGTCCTCTCCAAAAATTTTGTAAAGTTGTGGGAGGATACCAAAGCCACTTTAGAAGCATCCTCCACCTGTATGAAGAGACATGCAGACAAAAGGCGCCTGGATCCTCCATGCTTCTGCCCCAGCGACAAGGTATGGCTTTCGTCCAGGTATGTCCGACTGAAGGTTCCCTCTTACAAGTTGGGTCTTTGTTTTATTGGACCTTTCAAGGTTCTGAAGCAGATCAACGAGGTCTCCTATAAACTGAAGTTGCCTCCATTACGGATTGCGAATTCATTTCATGTCTCTCTGCTGAGTCCCTTCTTCAAGGATCCCAGTACCATGCCCATGCCAACAGCCTCTGATGACGTTTTTGAGGTGAAGAACATCTTGGCCATGAAGAGGGTGAGAGGCAAGACCTTTTTCCTTGTTAACTGGAAGGGGATTGGTCCCGAGGAGAGATCCAGGGAGCCTAAGGAGAATATTCATGCTCCGATTCTCCTCCAGAACTTTCTTGATAACTTGAAGAGGAGGAGCATAAAGGATGGGGGTACTGTAAGCACGACGTCGGATCCCTGCTCTGACAGGCAGGGCCTCCGGCATGTCACTTCACTCACCCGAGCTGCGGTTGGTTCTCCCCTTTCTTGTGCTCCGCATACTTCCAGCCGGGCCTCTAGCCATTTCCTTAGAGCGCACGCATGCAAGCACGCTCCCGACCTCTTAAAGGGCCAGTACGTGTACTTGCTATTTCCTCCCCAGCCAAAATGGCTGTGGGGCAGTATGTGTATATTGCTTCCTCCCCACTGGGGAGGTGCCTGAGCAACATTCTGTTCTGCAGTCTAAGTTGCGTAAGGTTGTTTACCAGTTCTTGCTACACTCTGGTGCAGATCCTGCATGCTGCACTCTGGTGCAGATCCTGCCTGCTGCACTCTGATACAAACTCTGCCTGCCGCACCATCCAGTCTGTCCTTCCGGGTCCAGCTGCCGAGCATCTGTTGGTATGTCCTGGAGTGGCACCTGAACTCATGGATACATTTGGGGAAGCCTAGATTGAAACCCACCGGACACGTGTACCCATGGAAACATTTGGAGTAACCAGGTTGTGACCCTCCGGTCACCTGGTCATGTGCCTCAATGGACTGTTATCTTCCTACGCTTGTTGTTACCTCCTCTCTGTGCGTGCCATTGGTGGAGGTAGTCAGTCCTGGAAGCCCCAAAATAGCAGGTGCTCTAATCCCGTCGAGTCAGCAGAAGGGTAAGACTTTGTAAGTTGCACCCTCTCGGATACTGTGCTGGGACTGTTCTGTGTGTTATCTGCCTGTTTTGTGGTACAGTAAAGTATTGCCACACTGTTTACCCTCACCCTGTGTTGTCAGTGTAGAGTTATGCCCATGGTAAAAGGAGAGTGGGCGTTCACTAGGATGACCCTTGGTCCATGTGGTCCAGTGAACAAGAACACCCACGGACCCCAGAGTCTCCACAAGGACTAGAACTCTAGTGCCACCTATAGGAAGTAGCAATCCCCAAAGTTTTGACCCTCTAATGAGCCTTGTCACAACTTAAAAATAAAAGCCTTGACAGGCTTGACATGTCACTCTCTGCAAGGAGAAACGTTACCACTTGGATCCCGGTCAGGCACCTTTCACCCAGCCAAACCAGATCTCACACTTTGCACTAATGAGGTGCAGTACCCTGAAACAGTGTCTGCAAATTGAGATTCTGGTTTTGGCTTTTATCCTAAGTCGTGTGACAAGGCTCGTTAAAGGGTCAATATTAACTTTTAGGATTGCTACCTTCCTATTGGTTGGCGCAAGAGCTCTAGTCCTCTTCCTCACTGAAGAGACAATTTGCATAGGACTGCAGGCGACATCTACTACGTTATCTGTCATCTGTTGGCTCACTGTTATGTGTGGTGTTACATAGGACTGTGGACTGAGACAGAAACCCTTCTTTTTATTGCAGCAGTGATACACATTTGCAGGAGTAGTTATCCGGGAGGCCACCTCATCTGACGGCCACCGATCACATGTAGATGGAGGTGATAGACGGACTGTGCCCCCTGCTGGCCATCATTGATAACTGTAAGAAGAGTGACAATTATTGTAGGGGGGGGTCACCATTAGTATTGACCTCTATGTGTATATTATATATACTCACCGATCCGATATCCATTCACCAGACCTTCCTTCTGTGCCAGGTGACTGGCGGTAACCAGTAGGTGACCCAGGAGCTGGACAACCACAAAAAGGCCAGTGACTAACAGTGTGAGGAGGATCGGATACAGCAGGTTGGGACCAGTTGTGGGATATATACAGCGGTTCAGTCGGTGTGGTGGGGTCGGTAGTGGAGGGTTTTATATAGCAGCTAAGGGGTCGGTAGCAGAGGGTTATATACAGCTGGTTGGGGGTCGGTAGTGGAGGGTTTTATATAGCAGGTAAGAGGTCAGTAGATGTTTATAAACAGCAAGTCGGGGTCTGTAGCCAAGGGTTATATACAGCGGGTCGGGGGTCTGTAGCAGAGGGTTAAGGTACCTTCACACGAAACGACATTATAACGATATCGCTAGCGATCCGTGACGTTGCAGCGTCCTCGCTAGCGATATCGTTTCGTTTGACACGCAGCAGCGATCAGGATCCTGCTGTGATGTCGCTGGTCGCTGAATAAAGTCCAGAACTTTATTTGGTCGTCCGATCGCTGTGTATCGTTGTGTTTGAAAGCAAAAGCAACGATACCAGCGATATTTTACACTGGTAACCAGGGTAAACATCGGGTTACTAAGCGCAGGGCCGCGCTTAGTTACCCGATGTTTACCCTGGTTACTAGCGTAAAATGTAAAAAAAACAAACAGCACATACTCACATTGCGTCCCCTGCAGTCTGCTTCCTCCTCTGACTCAGCGCCGCAAAGTGAAAGTGAAAGCAGCACAGCGGTGACGTCACCGCTCTGCTCTCACTGTACGGCGCTCAGTCAGTCAGGAAGTGGACGCAGGGGGACGTGAATGTAAGTATGTGCTGTTTGTTTTTTTTAGATTTTACGCTGGTAACCAGGGTAAACATCGGGTTACTAAGCGCGGCCCTGCGCTTAGTTACCCGATGTTTACCCTGGTTACCAGGGGACCTCGGCATAGTTGATCGCTGGAGAGCGGTCTGTGTGACAGCTCTCCAGCGACCAAACAGCGACGCTGCAGCGATCGACATCGTTGTCGCTATCGCTGCAGCGTCGCTTCGTGTGAAGGTACCTTTATACACAGCGGGTCGGGGGCCTGCAGCAGAGGGTTATATACAGCGGGTCGGGGGCCTGCAGCAGAGGGTTATATACAGCGGGTCGGGGGTCTGTAGCAGAGGGTTATATACAGCGGGTCGGGGGTCTGTAGCAGAGGGTTATATACAGCGGGTCGGGGGCCTGCAGCAGAGGGTTATATACAGCGGGTCGGGGGTCTGTAGCAGAGGGATATATACAGCGGGTCGGGGGCCTGCAGCAGAGGGTTATATACAGCGGGTCGGGGGCCTGCAGCAGAGGGTTATATACAGCGGGTCGGGGGTCTGTAGCAGAGGGTTATATACAGCGGGTCGGGGGTCTGTAGCCAAGGGTTATATACAGCGGGTCGGGGGCCTGCAGCAGAGGGATATATACAGCGGGTCGGGGGTCTGTAGCAGAGGGTTATACACAGCGGGTCGGGGGCCTGCAGCAGAGGGTTATATACAGCGGGTCGGGGGTCTGTAGCAGAGGGATATATACAGCGGGTTGGGGGTCTGTAGCAGAGGGATATATACAGCGGGTCGGGGGCCTGCAGCAGAGGGTTATATACAGCGGGTCGGGGGTCTGTAGCCAAGGGTTATATACAGCGGGTCGGGGGTCTGTAGCAGAGGGATATATACAGCGGGTCGGGGGTCTGTAGCAGAGGGATATATACAGCGGGTTGGGGGTCTGTAGCAGAGGGATATATACAGCGGGTCGGGGGTCTGCAGCAGAGGGATATATACAGCGGGTCGGGGGTCTGTAGCAGAGGGTTATATACAGCGGGTCGGGGGCCTGCAGCAGAGGGATATATACAGCGGGTTGGGGATCTGTAGCAGAGGGTTATATACAGCGGGTCGGGGGTCTGTAGCAGAGGGTTATACACAGCGGGTCGGGGGCCTGCAGCAGAGGGTTATATACAGCGGGTCGGGGGCCTGCAGCAGAGGGTTATATACAGCGGGTCGGGGGTCTGTAGCAGAGGGATATATACAGCGGGTCGGGGGTCTGTAGCAGAGGGTTATATACAGCGGGTCGGGGGCCTGCAGCAGAGGGTTATATACAGCGGGTCGGGGGTCTGTAGCAGAGGGATATATACAGCGGGTCGGGGGTCTGCAGCAGAGGGTTATATACAGCGGGTCGGGGGTCTGTAGCAGAGGGTTATATACAGCGGGTTGGGGGTCTGTAGCAGAGGGATATATACAGCGGGTCGGGGGTCTGCAGCAGAGGGATATATACAGCGGGTCGGGAGTCCGCAGCAGAGGGTTATATACAGCGGGTCGGGGGTCTGTAGCAGAGGGATACATACAGCGGGTTGGGGGTCTGTAGCAGAGGGATATATACAGCGGGTTGGGGGTCTGTAGCAGAGGGATATATACAGCGGGTCGTGGGTCTGTAGCAGAGGGTTATATACAGCGGGTCGTGGGTCTGTAGCAGAGGGTTATATACAGCGGGTCGGGGGCCTGCAGCAGAGGGTTATATACAGCGGGTCGGGGGTCTGTAGCAGAGGGTTATATACAGCGGGTCGGGGGTCTGTAGCAGAGAGATATATACAGCGGGTCGGGGGTCTGCAGCAGAGGGTTATATACAGCGGGTCGGGGGGTCTGTAGCAGAGGGTTATATACAGCGGGTCGGGGGTCTGTAGCAGAGGGATATATACAGCGGGTTGGGGATCTGTAGCAGAGGGATATATACAGCGGGTTGGGGGTCTGTAGCAGAGAGATATATACAGCGGGTCGGGGGTCTGCAGCAGAGGGTTATATACAGCGGGTCGGGGGGTCTGTAGCAGAGGGATATATACAGCGGGTCGGGGGTCTGCAGCAGAGGGTTATATACAGCGGGTTGGGGATCTGTAGCAGAGGGATATATACAGCGGGTCGGGAGTCCGCAGCAGAGGGTTATATACAGCGGGTCGGGGGTCTGTAGCAGAGGGATACATACAGCGGGTTGGGGATCTGTAGCAGAGGGATATATACAGCGGGTTGGGGGTCTGCAGCAGAGGGTTATATACAGCGGGTTGGGGGTCTGTAGCAGAGGGATATATACAGCGGGTCGGGGGTCTGCAGCAGAGGGTTATATACAGCGGGTCGGGGGTCTGTAGCAGAGGGATACATACAGCGGGTCGGGAGTCCGCAGCAGAGGGTTATATACAGCGGGTCGGGGGTCTGTAGCAGAGGGATACATACAGCGGGTTGGGGGTCTGTAGCAGAGGGATATATACAGCGGGTTGGGGGTCTGTAGCAGAGGGATATATACAGCGGGTTGGGGGTCTGTAGCAGAGGGATATATACAGCGGGTCGTGGGTCTGTAGCAGAGGGTTATATACAGCGGGTCGGGGGTCTGTAGCAGAGGGTTATAGACAGCGGGTCGGGGGTCTGTAGCAGAGAGATATATACAGCGGGTCGGGGGTCTGCAGCAGAGGGTTATATACAGCGGGTCGGGGGGTCTGTAGCAGAGGGTTATATACAGCGGGTCGGGGGTCTGTAGCAGAGGGATATATACAGCGGGTCTTGGGTCTGTAGCAGAGGGATATATACAGCGGGTCGGGGGTCTGTAGCAGAGGGATAAGGGATATATACAGCAGGTCGGGGGTCTGTAGCAGAGGGTTACATACAGCGGGTCAGGGGTCTGTAGCTAAGGGTTATATACTGTGGCTTGGGGGTCTGTAGCAGGGGGTTATATACAGCGGGTCGGGGGTCTGTAGCAGAGGGTTATATACTGCGGGTCGGGGGTCCGGTTATATACAGCGGGTCGGGGGTCTGTAGCAGAGGGTTTTATACTGCAGGTTGGGGGTGAGTAGCGTGGGGGGTTATAGATGTAGCAGAGTGTCCCCCCAGCCTGTACACATGGACCATACCGTAATCAGGCTTACATTAGCATTCCTTGCCCTGTATCTGGTGGGGGCATGCTTGTCTTTGTTCCCCTCTGCAGGGGGCATCACCAATACACAAACCTGTAGACAAACTGCAGACAAGGTTTCTGGAACATTCTTAATCCTTGGAGCTATGATTGAGGGGGTGGGTGTTAGTATCTCTGCTGAACAATGAGGCTGATCCCAAGAGTGGTAGGACAATAGTCCACATGTTCAGTTAGGGTACCGTCACACAGTGGCATTTTCATCGCTACGACAGCACGATTCGTGACGCTCCAGCGTCGCTCCATTATCGCTACAGCGTCGTAGACTGCGGTCACACGTTGCAATACATGGCGCTGGAGCGATAATTTCATGACATATTTGCGATGTAGAAGCCGTTGGTTACTGTGCGCACATCGTATACAACCTGTGTCACACGATGCAATCATGCCGCCACAGCGGGACACTAGACGACGAAAGAAAGTTTCAAACGATCTGCTACGACGTACGATTCTCAGCAGGGTTCCGGATCGCAGTAGCGTGTCAGACACAGCGATATCGTAACTATATCGCTAGAACGTCATGAATCGTGCTGTCGTAGCGATGAAAATGCCACTGCGTGACGGTACCCTAAGTCGATGCTGTGTGCTTTGAAGGACAAGGATCTGCAGCTGGATCTGGAGCTAGATCCTGGTATCATGTATGGAGCTTGGAGATCATTTGCCACATGGAATTGTGAGGTCTCACCACCCTACTGGATTTAAGGACTGAATCTAAAGACTTTTGTTGGTGGTGACCTGCGAAGGGCTGGGATCTTATGCTGAGGCGAGATCCTGGTGACCGTGCGAATTGTTAGAAGCTTTCACGTGGGACTGTGTTATGTCCCTCATCTGCTGGAGCCATTAAATTCACTCAATGACTATTTCCATAATTCACTGGCATCAGATTGCCGGGTGGCGCCCCCGGATCTGCTCTCTCTGTGTGGACTCATTACAGAAGCTGTAGCTTTACCCTCATGTGTGCTGCCCACTGTCACTGTTCCAATGAATCTCGTTGGATTATCGTCCTGGTGTCTCTTCCTGCTCTGTCGCATACCCCATCACAATAGACAGCACATAGGCGGGGGGTTATAGACAGCAGGTCGGGGGTCAGTAGCGTGGGGGTTATAGACAGCAGGACGGGGGTCAGTAGCGTGGGGGGGCTATAGACAGCAGGTCGGGGGTCAGTAGCATGGGGGGGCTATAGACAGCAGGTCGGGGGTCAGTAGTGTGGGGGGCTATAGACTGCAGGTCCGGGGTCAGCAGCTTGGGGGTTATAGACAGCAGGTCGGGGGTCAGTAGCGTGGGGGTTATAGACAGCAGGTCGGGGGTCAGTAGCATGGGGGGGCTATAGACAGCAGGTCGGGGGTCAGTAGTGTGGGGGGCTATAGACTGCAGGTCGGGGGTCAGCAGCGTGGGGGTTATAGACAGCAGGTCGGGGGTCAGTAGCGTGGGGGGTTATAGACAGGTTGGGGGTCAATAGCGTGGGGGGGTTATAGACAGCAGGTCAGGGGTCAGCATGGAGGGTTATAGACAGCAGGTCGGGGGTCAGTAGAGTGGGGGTTATAGACTGCAGGTTGAGGGTCAGTAACATTACCTCCTTGTCTTCCTGAGCTACTTGACTTATTCTGGGAATCTGGACTTTGGGAATCACAAGGAAATGAACCGGAGCCTGAGGGGCGACATCGCGAAATGCCAAACACTAGAAGAGAGGAGTGAGGTGGGCAGGTGACCCTACATCAGACAGTGACTGGTGGGCTCTTTAGGGGTCACTACCTGGTCATCTTCATAAATGATATCAGCAGGAAGAGTCCTGTCCAGGATCCTGGAGAAGATGGTGGGTGAGGCCCTCTGTGCTGCTGCTCGCTGGGCCTTCTGCACCTCATCGCTGCCACTATAAGATCGCTGAAAAAAAAAACAGAAATATGAGGCAACACCTAGAAGAGCAGATATCAGAGCCACACGTCAGGACGTTTCCTCCAGGTCTTAGCACAGTCACAAAGCTAGCAAAACACGCACCCTGCCGCTCCCCGGTGAAGCTGCCAGTCCCAGAGCGCAGGAGAGACCCCACCATGAATTGTCCAATGACAGCATTTATCAGATGTCATTACAGCCGGAGCCTGATACGTGCCGTCCGTGAATCGAGCATCGTATATCATATATCATTACAGCCGGTGCCTGATACGTGCCATCCAGGGATCAAGCAGCAAATATTAGATGTCATTACAGCCGGTGCCTGATATATGCCATCCGGGGATCGAGCAGTGTGTATGTGATGTCATTACAGCCGGCGCCTGATACGTGCCATCCAGGGATCAAGCAGCAAATATTAGATGTCATTACAGCCGGTGCCTGATATGTGCCATCTAGGGATCGAGCAGCGTATATCAGATGTCATTACAGCCGGCGCCTGATATGTGCCATCCAGGGATCGAGCAACAAATATCAGATGTCATTACAGCCGGCGCCTGATATGTGCCGTCTGGGGATCGAGCAGCGTATATCAGATGTCATTACAGCCGGCGCCTGATATGTGCCATCCAGGGATCGAGCAACAAATATCAGATGTCATTACAGCCGGCGCCTGATATGTGCCGTCTGGGGATCGAGCAGCGTATATCAGATGTCATTACAGCCGGCGCCTGATATGTGCCATCTGGGGATCGAGCAGCGTATATCAGATGTCATTACAGCCGGCGCCTGATATGTGCCATCCAGGGATCGAGCAGCGTATATCAGATGTCATTACAGCCGGCGCCTGATATGTGCCATCCAGGGATCGAGCAACAAATATCAGATGTCATTACAGCCGGCGCCCGATATGTGCCGTCTGGGGATCGAGCAGCGTATATCAGATGTCATTACAGCCGGCGCCTGATATGTGCCATCCGGGGATCGAGCAGCGTATATGTGATATCATTACAGCCGGCGCCTGATACGTGCCATCTGGGGATCGAGCAGCGTATATCAGATGTCATTACAGCCGGCGCATGATATGTGCCATCCGGGGATCGAGCAGCGTATATCAGATGTCATTACAGCCGGCGCCTGATATGTGCCATCCGGGGATCGAGCAGCGTATATCAGATGTCATTACAGCCAAAGCCTGATATGTGCCATCCGGGGATCGAGCAGCGTATATCAGATGTCATTACAGCCGGCAGCTGATATGTGCCATCCGGGGATCGAGCAGCGTATATGTCATTACAGCCAGCGCCTGATATGTGCCATCTGGGGATCGAGCAGCGTATATCAGATGTCATTACAGCCGGCGCCTGATACGTGCCATCTGGGGATCGAGCAGCGTATATCAGATGTCATTACAGCCAGCGCCTGATATGTGCCATCTGGGGATCGAGCAGCGTTTATGTGATGTCATTACAGCCGGCGCCTGATACGTGCCATCTGGGGATCGAGCAGCGTATATCAGATGTCATTACAGCCGGCGCCTGATACGTGCCATCCGGGGATCGAGCAGCGTATATCAGATGTCATTACAGCCGGCAGCTGATATGTGCCATCCGGGGATCGAGCAGCGTATATCAGATGTCATTACAGCCGGCGCCTGATATGTGCCATATGGGGATCGAGCAGCGTATATCAGATGTCATTACAGCCGGCGCCTGATATGTGCCATCCAGGGATCGAGCAGCGTTTATGTGATGTCATTACAGCCGGCGCCTGATACGTGCCATCTGGGGATCGAGCAGCGTATATCAGACGTCATTACAGCCAGCGCCTGATACGTGCCGTCTGGGGATCGAGCAGCGTATATCAGATGTCATTACAGCCGGCGCCTGATATGTGCCATCCGGGGATCGAGCAGCGTATATGTGATATCATTACAGCCGGCGCCTGATATGTGCCATCCGGGGATCGAGCAGCAAATATCAGATGTCATTACAGCCGGCGCCTGATATGTGCCATCCAGGGATCAAGCAGCGTATATCAGATGTCATTACAGCCTGCGCCTGATATGTGCCATCCAGGGATCGAGCAGCGTATATCAGATGTCATTACAGCCTGCGCCTGATATGTGCCATCCGGGGATCGAGCAGCAAATATCAGATGTCATTACAGCCGGCGCCTGATATGTGCCATCCTGGGATCGAGCAGCGTATATCAGATGTCATTACAGCCGGCGCCTGATATGTGACATCCTGGGATCGAGCGGCGTATATCAGATGTCATTACAGCCGGCGCCTGATATGTGACATCCGGGGATCGAGCAGCGTATATCAGATGTCATTACAGCCAGCGCCTGATATGTGCCATCTGGGGATCGAGCAGCGTATATCAGATGTCATTACAGCCGGCGCCTGATATGTGCCATCCAGGGATCGAGCAACAAATATCAGATGTCATTACAGCAGGCGCCTGATATGTGCCATCCAGGGATCGAGCAGCGTATATCAGATGTCATTACAGCCGGCGCCTGATATGTGCCGTCCAGGGATCGAGCAACAAATATCAGATGTCATTACAGCCGGCGCCCGATATGTGCCGTCTGGGGATCGAGCAGCGTATATCAGATGTCATTACAGCCGGCGCCTGATATGTGCCATCCGGGGATCGAGCAGCGTATATGTGATATCATTACAGCCGGCGCCTGATACGTGCCATCTGGGGATCGAGCAGCGTATATCAGATGTCATTACAGCCGGCGCATGATATGTGCCATCCGGGGATCGAGCAGCGTATATCAGATGTCATTACAGCCGGCGCCTGATATGTGCCATCCGGGGATCGAGCAGCGTATATCAGATGTCATTACAGCCAAAGCCTGATATGTGCCATCCGGGGATCGAGCAGCGTATATCAGATGTCATTACAGCCGGCAGCTGATATGTGCCATCCGGGGATCGAGCAGCGTATATGTCATTACAGCCAGCGCCTGATATGTGCCATCTGGGGATCGAGCAGCGTATATCAGATGTCATTACAGCCGGCGCCTGATACGTGCCATCTGGGGATCGAGCAGCGTATATCAGATGTCATTACAGCCAGCGCCTGATATGTGCCATCTGGGGATCGAGCAGCGTTTATGTGATGTCATTACAGCCGGCGCCTGATACGTGCCATCTGGGGATCGAGCAGCGTATATCAGATGTCATTACAGCCAGCGCCTGATACGTGCCGTCTGGGGATCGAGCAGCGTATATCAGATGTCATTACAGCCGGCGCCTGATATGTGCCATCCGGGGATCGAGCAGCGTATATGTGATATCATTACAGCCGGCGCCTGATATGTGCCATCCGGGGATCGAGCAGCAAATATCAGATGTCATTACAGCCGGCGCCTGATATGTGCCATCCAGGGATCAAGCAGCGTATATCAGATGTCATTACAGCCTGCGCCTGATATGTGCCATCCAGGGATCGAGCAGCGTATATCAGATGTCATTACAGCCTGCGCCTGATATGTGCCATCCGGGGATCGAGCAGCAAATATCAGATGTCATTACAGCCGGCGCCTGATATGTGCCATCCTGGGATCGAGCAGCGTATATCAGATGTCATTACAGCCGGCGCCTGATATGTGACATCCTGGGATCGAGCGGCGTATATCAGATGTCATTACAGCCGGCGCCTGATATGTGACATCCGGGGATCGAGCAGCGTATATCAGATGTCATTACAGCCAGCGCCTGATATGTGCCATCTGGGGATCGAGCAGCGTATATCAGATGTCATTACAGCCGGCGCCTGATATGTGACATCCGGGGATCGAGCAGCGTATATCAGATGTCATTACAGCCGGCGCCTGATATGTGCCATCTGGGGATCGAGCAGCGTATATCAGATGTCATTACAGCTGGCGCCTGACACGTGCCATCCGGGGATCGAGCAGCGTATATCAGATGTCATTACAGCCGGCGTCTGATATGTGCCATCCGGGGATCGAGCAGCGTATAACAGATGTCATTACAGCTGGCGCCTGATACATGCCATTCGGGGATCGAGCAGCGTATATCAGATGTCATTACAGCCGGTGCCTGATACGTGCCATCCGGGGATCGAGCAGCAAATATCAGATGTCATTACAGCTGGCGCCTGATACATGCCATTCGGGGATCGAGCAGCAAATATCAGATGTCATTACAGCCGGTGCCTGATATGTGCCATCCGGGGATCGAGCAGCGTATATCAGATGTCATTACAGCTGGCGCCTGATATGTGCCATCCGGGGATCGAGCAGCGTATATCAGATGTCATTACAGCCGGCGCCTGATATGTGCCATCCGGGGATCGAGCAGCGTATATCAGATGCCATTACAGCCGGCGCCTCATACATGCCATCCGGGGATCGAGCAGCGTATAACAGATGTCATTACAGCCGGCGCCTGATATGTGCCATCCGGGAATCGAGCAGCTTATATCAGATGTCATTACAGCCGGCGCCTGATATGTGCTATCCGGGGATCTAGCAGCGTATATCAGATGTCATCACAGCCGACGCCTGATATGTGCCATCCGGGGATCGAGCAGCGTATATCAGATGTCATTACAGCCGGCACCTGATATGTGCCGTCCGGGGATCGAGCAGCGTATATCAGATTTCATTACAGCCGACACCTGATATGTGCCATCCGGGGATCGAGCAGCGTATATCAGATGTCATTACAGCCGGCGCCTGATATGTGCCATCCGGGGATCGAGCAGCGTATATCAGATGTCATTACAGCCGGCGCCTGATATGTGCCATCCAGGGATCGAGCAGCGTATATCAGATGTCATTACAGCCGGCGCCTGATATGTGCCATCCGGGGATTGAGCAGCGTATATCAGATGTCTTTACAGCCGGCGCCTGATATGTGCCGTCCGGGGATCGAGCATTGTATATCAGATGTCATTACAGCCGGCGCCTGACATGTGCCACCCAGGGATCGAGCAGCGTATATCAGATGTCATTACAACCGGCGCCTGATATGTGACATCCGGGGATCGAGCAGCGTATATCAGATGTCATTACAGCCGACGCCTGATATGTGCCATCCGGGGATCGAGCAGCGTATATCAGATGTCATTACAGCCGACACCTGATATGTGCCATCCGGGGATCGAGCAGCGTATATCAGATGTCATTACAGCCGGCGCCTGATATGTGCCATCCGGGGATCGAGCAGCGTATATCAGATGTCATTACAGACGAGCAGCGTATATCAGATGTCTTTACAGCCGGCGCCTGATACGTGCCATCCGGGGATCGAGCAGCGTATATCAGATGTCATTACAGCTGGTGCCTGATACGAGCCGTCCGGGGATCGAGCAGTGTATACCAGATGTCATTACAGCCGGCGCCTGATATGTGCTATCCGGGGATCGAGCAGCGTATATCAGATGTCATCACAGCCAACGCCTGATATGTGCCATCCGGGGATCGAGCAGCGTATATCAGATGTCATTACAGCCGGCACCTGATATGTGCCGTCCGGGGATCGAGCAGCGTATATCAGATTTCATTACAGCCGACACCTGGTATGTGCCATCCGGGGATCGAGCAGCGTATATCAGATGTCATTACAGCCGGCGCCTGATATGTGCCATCCGGGGATCGAGCAGCGTATATCAGATGTCATTACAGCCGGCGCCTGATATGTGCCATCCAGGGATCGAGCAGCGTATATCAGATGTCATTACAGCCGGCGCCTGATATGTGCCATCCGGGGATTGAGCAGCGTATATCAGATGTCTTTACAGCCGGCGCCTGATACGTGCCATCCGGGGATCGAGCAGCGTATATCAGATGTCATTACAGCCGGCGCCTGATATGTGCCGTCCGGGGATCGAGCATTGTATATCAGATGTCATTACAGCCGGCACCTGACATGTGCCACCCAGGGATCGAGCAGCGTATATCAGATGTCATTACAACCGGCGCCTGATATGTGAAATCCGGGGATCGAGCAGCGTATATCAGATGTCATTACAGCCGACGCCTGATATGTGCCATCCGGGGATCGAGCAGCGTATATCAGATGTCATTACAGCCGACACCTGATATGTGCCATCCGGGGATCGAGCAGCGTATATCAGATGTCATTACAGCCGGCGCCTGATATGTGCCATCCGGGGATCGAGCAGCGTATATCAGATGTCATTACAGACGAGCAGCGTATATCAGATGTCTTTACAGCCGGCGCCTGATACGTGCCATCCGGGGATCGAGCAGCGTATATCAGATGTCATTACAGCTGGTGCCTGATACGAGCCGTCCGGGGATCGAGCAGTGTATACCAGATGTCATTACAGCCGGCGCCTGATATGTGCCATCCGGGGATCGAGCAGCGTATATCAGATGTCATTACAGCCGGCGCCTGATATGTGCCATCCGGGGTCGAGCAGCGTATATCAGATGTCATTACAGCCGGCGCCTGATATGTGCCATCCGGGGATCGAGCAGCGTATATCAGATGTCATTACAGCCGGCGCCTGATATGTGCCATCCGGGGTCGAGCAGCGTATATCAGATGTCATTACAGCCGGCGCCTGATATGTGCCATCCGGAGTCGAGCAGCGTATATCAGATGTCATTACAGCCGGCGCCTGATATGTGCCATCCGGGGTCGAGCAGTGTATATCAGATGTCATTACAGCCGGCGCCTGATACGTGCCATCCGGGGATCGAGCAGCGTATATCAGATGTCATTACAGCCGGCGCCTGATATGTGCCATCCGGGTTCGAGCAGCGTATATCAGATGTCATTACAGCCGGCGCCTGATATGTGCCATCCGGGGATCGAGCAGCGTATATCAGATGTCATTACAGCCGGCGCCTGATATGTGACATCTGGGGATCGAGCAGCGTATATCAGATGTCATTACAGCTGGCGCCTGATACGTGCCATCCGGGGATCGAGCAGCGTATATCAGATGTCATTACAGCCGGCGCCTGATATGTGCCATCCAGGGATCGAGCAGCGTATATCAGATGTCATTACAGCCGGCGCCTGATATGTGCCATCCGGGGATCGAGCAGCGTATATCAGATGTCATTACAGCCGGCGCCTGATATGTGCCATCCGGGGATCGAGCAGTGTATATCAGATGTCATCACAGCCGGCGCCTGATATGTGCCATTCGGGGATCGAGCAGCGTATATCAGATGTCATTACAGCCGGTGCCTGATACGTGCCATCCGGGGATCGAGCAGCAAATATCAGATGTCATTACAGCTGGCGCCTGATACATGCCATTCGGGGATCGAGCAGCAAATATCAGATGTCATTACAGCCGGTGCCTGATATGTGCCATCCGGGGATCGAGCAGCGTATATCAGATGTCATTACAGCTGGCGCCTGATATGTGCCATCCGGGGATCGAGCAGCGTATATCAGATGTCATTACAGCTGGCGCCTGATATGTGCCGTCTGGGGATCGAGCAGCGTATATCAGATGTCATTACAGCCGACGCCTGATATGTGCCATCTGGGGATCGAGCAGCGTATATCAGATGTCATTACAGCCGGCGCCTGATATGTGCCGTCTGGGGATCGAGCAGCGTATATCAGATGTCATTACAGCCGGCGCCTGATATGTGCCATCCGGGGATCGAGCAGCGTATATCAGATGTCATTACAGCTGGCACCTGATATGTGCTATACGGGGATCGAGCAGCGTATATCAGATGCCATTACAGCCGGCGCCTCATACATGCCATCCGGGGATCGAGCAGCGTATATCAGATGTCATTACAGCCGGCGCCTGATATGTGCCATCCGGGGTCGAGCAGCAAATATCAGATGTCATTACAGCCGGAGCCTGATATGTGCCATCCGGGAATCGAGCAGCTTATATCAGATGTCATTACAGCCGGCGCCTGATATGTGCTATCCGGGGATCGAGCAGCGTATATCAGATGTCATTACAGCCGGCACCTGATATGTGCCGTCCGGGGATCGAGCAGCGTATATCAGATTTCATTACAGCCGACACCTGATATGTGCCATCCGGGGATCGAGCAGCGTATATCAGATGTCATTACAGCCGGCGCCTGATATGTGCCATCCGGGGATCGAGCAGCGTATATCAGATGTCATTACAGCCGGCGCCTCATACATGCCATCCGGGGATCGAGCAGCGTATATCAGATGTCATTACAGCCGGCGCCTGATATGTGCCATCCGGGGTCGAGCAGCAAATATCAGATGTCATTACAGCCGGCGCCTGATATGTGCCATCCGGGGATCGAGCAGCGTATATCAGATGTCATTACAGCCGGCACCTGATATGTGCCATCCGGGAATCGAGTAGCTTATATCAGATGTCATTACAGCCGGCGCCTGATATGTGCTATCCGGGGATCGAGCAGCGTATATCAGATGTCATTACAGCCGGCACCTGATATGTGCCATCCGGGGATCGAGCAGCGTATATCAGATGTCATTACAGCCGGCGCCTGATATGTGCCATCCGGGGATCGAGCAGCGTATATCAGATGTCATTACAGCCGGCGCCTCATACATACCATCCGGGGATCGAGCAGCGTATATCAGATGTCATTACAGCCGGGGCCTGATATGTGCCATCCGGGGTCGAGCAGCAAATATCAGATGTCATTACAGCCGGAGCCTGATATGTGCCATCCGGGAATCGAGCAGCTTATATCAGATGTCATTACAGCCGGCGCCTGATACGTGCCATCCGGGGATCGAGCAGTGTATATCAGATGTCATTACAGCCGGCGCCTGATACGTGCTATCCGGGGATCGAGCAGCGTATATCAGATGTCATCACAGCCGACGCCTGATATGTGCCGTCCGGGGATCGAGCAGCGTATATCAGATTTCATTACAGCCGACACCTGATATGTGCCATCCGGGGATCGAGCAGCGTATATCAGATGTCATTACAGCCGGCGCCTGATATGTGCCATCCGGGGATCAAGCAGCGTATATCAGATGTCATTACAGCCGGCGCCTCATACATGCCATCCGGGGATCGAGCAGCGTATATCAGATGTCATTACAGCCGGCGCCTGATATGTGCCATCCGGGGTCGAGCAGCAAATATCAGATGTCATTACAGCCGGCGCCTGATATGTGCCATCCGGGGATCGAGCAGCGTATATCAGATGTCATTACAGCCGGCACCTGATATGTGCCATCCGGGAATCGAGCAGCTTATATCAGATGTCATTACAGCCGGCGCCTGATATGTGCTATCCGGGGATCGAGCAGCGTATATCAGATGTCATTACAGCCGGCACCTGATATGTGCCATCCGGGGATCGAGCAGCGTATATCAGATGTCATTACAGCCGGCGCCTGATATGTGCCATCCGGGGATCGAGCAGCGTATATCAGATGTCATTACAGCCGGGGCCTGATATGTGCCATCCGGGGTCGAGCAGCAAATATCAGATGTCATTACAGCCGGCGCCTGATACGTGCCATCCGGGGATCGAGCAGCGTATATCAGATGTCATTACAGCCGGCGCCTGATATGTGCCATCCAGGGATCGAGCAGCGTATATCAGATGTCATTACAGCCGGCGCCTGATATGTGCCATCCGGGGATCGAGCAGCGTATATCAGATGTCTTTACAGCCGGCGCCTGATACGTGCCATCCGGGGATCGAGCAGCGTATATCAGATGTCATTACAGCCGACACCTGATATGTGCCATCCGGGGATCGAGCAGCGTATATCAGATGTCATTACAGCCGACACCTGATATGTGCCGTCCGGGGATCGAGCATTGTATATCAGATGTCATTACAGCCGACGCCTGATATGTGCCATCCGGGGATCGAGCAGCGTATATCAGATGTCATTACAGACGAGCAGCGTATATCAGATGTCTTTACAGCCGGCGCCTGATACGTGCCATCCGGGGATCGAGCAGCGTATATCAGATGTCATTACAGCCGGCAGCTGATATGTGCCTTCCGGGGATCGAGCAGCGTATATCAGATGTCCTTACAGCCGGCGCCTGATACGTGCCATCCGGGGAACAAGCAGCGTATATCAGATGTCATTACAGCTGGTGCCTGATACGAGCCGTCCGGGGATCGAGCAGTGTATACCAGATGTCATTACAGCCGGCGCCTGATATGTGCCATCCGGGGATCGAGCAGCGTATATCAGATGTCATTACAGCCGGCGCCTGATACGTGCCATCCGGGGTCGAGCAGCGTATATCAGATGACATTACAGCCGGCGCCTGATATGTGCCATCCGGGGTCGAGCAGCGTATATCAGATGTCATTACAGCCGGCGCCTCATATGTGCCATCCGGGGATCGAGCAGCGTATATCAGATGTCATTACAGCCGGCGCCTGATATGTGCTATACGGGGATCGAGCAGCGTATATCAGATGTCATTACAGCAGGCACCTGATACGAGCCGTCCGGGGATCGAGCAGTGTATATCAGATGTTATTACAGCCGGCGCCTGATATGTGCCGTCCGGGGATCGAGCAGTGTATATCAGATGTCATTACAGCCGGTGCCTGATATGTGCCATCCGGGGATCGAGCAGCGTATATCAGATGTCATTACAGCCAGCGCCTGATACGTGCCATCCGGGGTCGAGCAGCGTATATCAGATGACATTACAGCCGGCGCCTGATATGTGCCATCCGGGGTCGAGCAGCGTATATCAGATGTCATTACAGCCGGCGCCTGATATGTGCCATCCGGGGATTGAGCAGCGTATATCAGATGTCATTACAGCCGGCGCCTGATATGTGCCATCCGGGGATTGAGCAGCGTATATCAGATGTCATTACAGCCGGCGCCTGATATGTGCTATACGGGGATCGAGCAGTGTATATCAGATGTCATTACAGCAGGCACCTGATACGAGCCGTCCGGGGATCGAGCAGTGTATATCAGATGTCATTACAGCAGGCACCTGATACGAGCCGTCCGGGGATCGAGCAGCGTATATCAGATGTCATTACAACCGGCGCCTGATATGTGACATCCGGGGATCGAGCAGCGTATATTAGATGTCATTACAGCCGGCGCCTGATATGTGCCATCCGGGGATCGAGCAGCGTATATCAGATGTCATTACAGCCGGCGCCTGATATGTGCCATCCGGGGATCGAGCAGCGTATATCAGATGTCATTACAGCCGGCGCCTGATATGTGCTATCCGGGGATCGAGCAGCGTATATCAGATGTCAT